>NC_079505.1:86266409-86379043 GCF_030052815.1 Hevea brasiliensis | reverse complement strand
ATGTTCTTTCCGACCTTCATGCTGGTCTCCCACCTTCCGATCTACTATTCCGATCTTTTCCTTCTTCAGTCCTGGCCGTCAAAGTATTAATTGTCCTCGATTCCCGGCCGCTCGCTTTCTCGCCAAAGAATAAATGCTCATTTTCCCTATATATACTCCCGTCGAGCAGACATTTCTTTCATCCGATTTTCCTCTCTTCCTTTCTTACTTTCCTCGTTCTAGCCGCCCGGTGGAAGTTCGCTATAATCGTGGCTTTGATCTTTTCCGATGGACTTCTTTACTCACCGATCGAAAATTTACGATCCTGATCGAATGACCTTAATCGACGATGGTGAGAGGACCGGATCAATTGACCGATCAGTATTGCGGACCTTGGTTGTACCGATCTCGAGTCGCCAACCGAGTTCATTCGCTTCTCATCACATTGAGTGTTCCGGCGATTTTCCTCCACATTGGGTGTTCCGACAATGGTCGGTTTCGGTGGTAACATCGGTGACGATGTCTCTCATCTTCATGGGAGTCATAGTCACCCCATCCGAGCCGCACATCTATCCGATGTCAATACTGGCCTCCGCCAAACACGTCTTTTTGATTCAAACACGAGACTAGGCTTTGACATAGGCCTTTTAGATAGGATGTTCCACCGGCCTCTAGAGATCGCCCAAATGATGTAGTTAGACCTTTATCATAATCCGATCCCTAGAGATCGCCCAAATAATGTATTTTATTTTCAATACAATCCGATCTCTAGAGATCACAGAAATGATGTGATCCAATGTTAGTGTAATCCGATCCCTAGAGATCGCCCAAATGATGTAATCCGATCTTTTGAAAATAAAGACTTTATTTTATCTGCTATCATCTTATTATTTTTGCAATGATTATTTTCCGATCTCTAATGTGATTATCAAATCTGGTTTTTTACACGAATGACAATTAACTGATCCTTTATTAAAAATATTTAACTTATTATGCCGATCTTCAATTAACCGATCTCGTAACATCTTGATATTTGAGAGAAGTGTCGTAACACCGCCGAGTCCCACCAATCGATGCGCCGCTTAGAACCTCGCGAGCATTAAATGCTCTGACTAGTATAAATAGGGGTGGAGGGTTAGCCGCTTGTTCTCTCATTCCATTTTCAATCCTCGCCACAACCTCAAGTTCTCTCGTTTTCAAGTTCTTCCGACGCGATCGACTCGGTAAGGGCTTTGATCCTCTTTTTAGTTTAAATTCTTTGTTTCTTTTGAAAATGAGCGGTGCCAAGGTCGAGAGCGGCGAGCCCTCCTTCCATTCGGGCCTTCATGGTCATCGTCGATGAAGAAGAGGCACGGGCCAAGCGCTCAACAAGAACCTCCTGTGGCCTCCGCTCCAACCCTGGGGCGGTCATACCATCGAGGTCGCACCTTCTTCGTGAGAGAGACTCTCCTATAGACGAGCTACCGTCGGTTCTTCGAGAATCCGACCGCAATCGCTTAGCCAAGAATATAACATTCGCCCGATTCGCACGAAGCTAATCAAGTGCCACGGCGATCTTCGTGGTCGATCACCCTTTGAAGAGAATGACATGGTTATGGTGTACGAGGAACAGCTTAAAGGCCGGCCCGAGGTTCCTCTAGACGATTTCTATAAGGAGGTCCTAAAACTTCACCGAGCATGCATTGTTCAAATTCACCCCAACTCGTGGATCTTGGTAGCCTTCCGAGGTCTATGCCGAGCTAAGGGAATCAGACTCACGGCTAAGGTGTTCGCCGAGCCGCATGCACTAACTCGCCAAAGGATGACGAACACTGGTTCTTTCAGCGTAAGCCTCATTATGGCTCTTTTTCCGATCCGCCTCATCCCTTAAGAATTGGAAGAACTGCTTTTCATTCTCGAGGAGCAAAGATCCGAGCCGCTTGAGGACTTCCTCAGAATGGGTGGTACCAGGGGCCCTTGCTTCCGAGGCACATTACCTCGAGTCGAGGAAAGTTTAATAGTGATGGATCTCAAGAGTCGCCGCCACTCAAAAGTATTCTTGTTTGATGCGTGATCGCCGAGCCGCACCATTGACTATTCAATTGCTCACCGCCAAGACCGCAACTTCCGCTCGACCTTGGCATTGTTATTTTCTATATCTCGCATCTCGTGACCTTAGCGATCTCACCGACCTTTTCTTTGTGCGTATGGCGGGTGGTGAGGGTTCTAGGAAGCTAAGAAGGAAAGAGAGATCTCCGAAGATAAAGGAGATGAAGCGCTCGAACGACTTCAAACACCTTGGCCATGAGCCCGGGAGATACAAAGAGACCCGCCAACCTTCTGGTCCGCCGACCGTAAGTCGTCCGATCTCCTCCTAGAACTAAGAGCAGCCTCCACCTCTCCCAATTGTTCCAAGCACGTAAAGGGGGCCTACTCAAGCTTCGGGAGGACCTCTTCTCGTGGCGCCAAATACCGATCGACTCCTTGAAGAATAACCGATCATAGAGAGAACCCCGATTTTGCCAAAGTCCCGGGTCTACCATCTTCTTTCGTGAGGATCGACAGCTATCCCGAATGGTCTCGATGATATCTTGACTCGATCCATGAGCCTAAACGTGGAGTGTCCGTGAACTGCATCATGGTTCGGGAAAAGATTCAGCCTCGGGTAAGGAGATCGGGAAGAAGAATGAGGAAGTGGCTTCCTCCGATCCCAACTCTCATCCGCCGGGATTATATATCTCAAGTCGAGGGACGGCAAAGTTCCATGAAGACAGTTGGCCGAACGTAATCATATTTTGGCCGAGAGGGACCGTGCTCTTTGGGAAGTCCAGCGCTTCACGCCAACGGCCGCCAGTCGCTCAACTTATAGAGGAACTCAAGGCGAAGGATGAGGAGCTTAAGGAGAAAGACGAGGAGTCAAGGAGAGAGACGAAGAGATGGTGGCGAATAGCCGAGCCTATGTGAATGCTCACAAGGACCTCTTGGTCAACCTAAGCGCTACTCAAGAGGACTTCTCCGGATGGCCGACTGCCCCGAGGGCGACAATGAGGACAGTGAGGAGGAAGCCGAGGTGAGAAAGAGAATGAGCAGATCAACTGCCGGGGTGATCCTCACCGAATAACTTGTACAAATTATGAAATGAAATGGAATGCCTCTTTGTTCAATGAATGGTTGTGATCGGAAATTTTAAACCATTGTTTGTCTGAGTATTTGATTGTATGAGCACAAAGAAGACAAAAATGCAATTATTAATCTAAGTATAAGAGATCGGAAAGCACAATAAGCATGAGATCGGTGGGAAGAAATGAACGACTTGATTAAAATTAAAAATTTAACTTGAAAACTTAAGATCGAACCCTCGTTAAACCGAACCAAAACCTTAGCTCTTAATCTTCCAAAAGGAGATCGCAATAAAACGGTAAGAAAAGATCTAATGCTAGTTCACTTCATTTATCAACAGAGATCGTGATATACCCGACGGGTCCAAAAATTCAACACCGGGTTGAGAGAGATCTTAAATGATTTGAGAGATCGGCAGGCTTTAACGAATGTTAGACTTAGCATTGATTCAATTCCTTTTAAGGAGAGTTCTAAATATGGTCATCCGTAAAGAAAAATGAAGAGAAGTCTGAATGTCATTGGTCGCCCAGTGAGACCTAGTGTAGGGATCGGTTTCAAAGTCTTGTTGATTTTAGGGATCGCCAAAATATGGTGTCGACAAATGCTCTCTTTACATAATTTCTATTAAAGGAAAGAAATTCTGTAGGAATTATGTAAAGATTCGCACTCATATTTTGACGATTAAGTGTTTGAAATTAGGGAACTAATGACCTAGAAATTGTTAATGTAAGTTACGTAAAATTAAAATCAACTTAGATCAAGGAACCAGAGGTTGATCACAGAAATTTAAATTGCATGTAATTAAAATGTAGTTAGAGGAAGGAGCGGTAGTTTGATGACATATATTTATAATGAAATTAAAATCAACTTAGATCAAGGAACCAGAGGTTGATGACAGAAATTTAAATTGCATGAAATTAAAATCAACTTAGATCAAGGAACCAGAGGTTGATAACAAGAAATTTAAATTGCATGAAATTAAAATCAACTTAGATCAAGGAACCAGAGGTTGATGACAAAAATTTAAATTGCATGAAATTAAAATCAACTTAGATCAAGGAACCAGAGGTTGATAACAAGAAATTTAAATTGCATGAAATTAAAATCAACTTAGATCAAGGAACCAGAGGTTGATAACAGGAATTTAAATTGCATGAAATTAAAATCAACTTAGATCAAGGAACCAGAGGTTGATAACAAGAAATTTAAATTGCATGAAATTAAAATCAACTTAGATCAAGGAACCAGAGGTTGATGACAGAAATTTAAATTGCATGAAATTAAAATCAACTTAGATCAAGGAACCAGAGGTTGATGACAGAAATTTAAATTGCATGAAATTAAAATCAACTTAGATCAAGGAACCAGAGGTTGATAACAGGAATTTAAATTGCATGAAATTAAAATCAACTTAGATCAAGGAACCAGAGGTTGATGACAGAAATTTAAATTGCATGAAATTAAAATCAACTTAGATCAAGGAACCAGAGGTTGATGACGGAAATTTAAATTGCATGAAATTAAAATCAACTTAGATCAAGGAACCAGAGGTTGATAACAAGAAATTTAAATTGCATGAAATTAAAATAAACTAAGATCAAGGAACCGTGAGGTTGATGACAGAAATTTAAATTGCATGAAATTAAAATCAACTTAGATCAAGGAACCAGAGGTTGATAACAAGAAATTTAAATTGCATGAAATTAAAATCAACTTAGATCAAGGAACCAGAGGTTGATGACAGGAAATTTAAATTGCATGAAATTAAAATCAACTTAGATCAAGGAACCAGAGGTTGATAACAAGAAATTTAAATTGCATGAAATTAAAATCAACTTAGATCAAGGAACCAGAGGTTGATGACAGAAATTTAAATTGCATGAAATTAAAATCAACTTAGATCAAGGAACCAGAGGTTGATGACAGAAATTTAAATTGCATGAAATTAAAATCAACTTAGATCAAGGAACCAGAGGTTGATAACAGGAATTTAAATTGCATGAAGTTAAAATCAACTTAGATCAAGGAACCAGAGGTTGATGACAGAAATTTAAATTGCATGAAATTAAAATCAACTTAGATCAAGGAACCAGAGGTTGATGACAGAAATTTAAATTGCATGAAATTAAAATCAACTTAGATCAAGGAACCAGAGGTTGATAACAAGAAATTTAAATTGCATGAAATTAAAATCAACTTAGATCAAGGAACCAGAGGTTGATGACAGAAATTTAAATTGCATGAAATTAAAATCAACTTAGATCAAGGAACCAGAGGTTGATAACAAGAAATTTAAATTGCATGAAATTAAAATCAACTTACAAGGCAAGTCTAACCCTGACACATGAAGTTCTTTTCCCTGACGAAGTGTACTTAACAAGATACCGAAGGCCGATGATTAATGGAGGAGGAGTTGCAAGACTTGACCTATGATCCCATTCCTTCGGATGCCCCTTTTCTGTTCCCGACTTTCTTCCTATTTTACGGAAAGCGCTCATGGGTTTTCACTTTCTTTCGCCTATTCGACTAAGCTACTTTCGGGTTTTCACCTCTAGTTTTTTTTTTTTTTTTTTTTGAAGGCCACTTCCTGCAAATCTCATAATAAAGTACGTGAGGTTATCAATTTTCGAATTCAAATCTTATGGCAAAAATTTAACTAATTAATAGCACATTAAACAAAGAGAAAGGATAGTATTAAAAGCGAGTGAACAGGAAAACAAAAGTAGAAGGAATAAAGTATGACTTTATTATGGCTTTAAGAAAAACAGGGATAGATTTTTGAAAGGAAAAGGGAAGGTACAAGGATAGATCTCACATATTCTTTATAGTTGGTTTTGAAGTCTTTAACCGCCATTATTTCAAGTTCTCTCAAGTCCCATGCCGTGATGGTTTCTCTCCATCCTTGGTTCCATACCCCTTCCTTATTTCTCTATTTTGGCTCTTGGGACGCTTCTTCGGTTTTCACCCCAAGTTTTTTTTTTTTTTTTTTTTTGACGCCTTTCGGTTTTCATCCTTCACTGCTTTATGCATAGTATCTCTTGACAGTGTCGGCATTCACGGGTCTCGGGAATTCTTCACCGTCCATATGGGTCAAGATTAAGGCTCCTCCGGAAAATGCCTTTTTAACCACATAGGGTCCCTCATAGGTTGGTGACCATTTGCCCCGGGGATCGTTTTGGTTCAACAGCACTTTCTTCAACACTAGGTCTCCGGGTTGGAATTCACGTAGGCGAACACCTTTATCAAATGCCCTAGCCATTCTCCTCTGGTATAATTGCCCATGACATGAAGCTATTAAACTTTTCTCGCCCAAAGAAATTTAATCGATCCAACCTTGACTGGATCCATTCTGATTCATCAATCCCTGATTCCTTCAGAATCCTAAAGGAAGGAATTTCGACCTCAATAGGTAATACTGCTTCCATCCCGTAGACCAGTGAGTATGGAGTTGCCCCGGTTGAGGTTCTTACGGAAGTCCGGTATGCGTGAAGAGCATAGGGAAGCATATCATGCCAATCCCTATATGTGACCGTCATTTTCCGGATTATCCTCTTGAGGTTCTTGTTTGCGGCTTCTACCGCTCCATTCATCTGGGGACGGTATGGGGAGGAATTGAGATGCCGGATTTTGTATTGATCACATAATTCCTGAATCTTCGGACCATTCAAGTTCTTGGCATTATCAGTGACAATTTCATTCGGGAGACCATGCCGGCAGATGATGTTGCTTTTGAAGAATTTAATGAACGTGTTCATCTTGATGTGAGCATACGACGCTGTTTCACCCATTTGGAGAAATAGTCGATGGCCACTAGGATGAATCTTTCCACCATGGATGCCTTAGGATAGATAGGACCAAACACATAGATGCCCCACATTTCGAAAGGCCAAGGTGAGACGATGTTGAATAGTATATGAGGTGGACGCTTATCGGATCGGCATAGATCCGACACTTATGGCACTTCCGAAATACTCGATGCTATCCTTTCCATTGTGGTCCAAAATACCCACGCCGCATGATTTGCTTAGCCATCATGTGTCCATTGGCATGGGTCGCACAATTTCCCTCATGCGTCTCAAAGAGGATTCTCTTTGCTTCTTTTGCATCTACGCATCTTAGTAATTCGCCGTTGGAGCTCCTCTTGTATAGGGTTTCTCCACTGGGGAAGTATCCCAATGCTAATCTCCGAATCATCTTATTTTCATTTTTGGTTGCCCCTGAGGGGAATTCTCCGTTCTACAAGAGACTGTGATGTCATGATACCAAGGCTTTCCATCGGTTCTTCTTCAATCGTGAAGCAAGAGGGTCGGTTCATCCCTTGCTTTAACCCTCAATGCTTGAGTTGTCCGCTCTTCTTCCATTTGAGCCATAACGGCTAGAGTAGCTAAAGCATCAAGAAATTGATTCTTGTCCTCGCTAAGATGAGTGAAAGAGATTTCTTCAATTCCTTGATCACCCAGAAGTACTTCGATATGGGATCAACTTGGGATCCTTAGTTTGCCATTCTCCCTTGACTTGATAAATTATCGAGCCGAGTCTCCGTGACACCTCCAACTTTCTCGATTTTCATTTCGATAGCAGCTTGTAGACCCATCACACAAGCTTCATACTGCGACATTGTTGGTACACCAAACCTCAACTTGACAACTATCGGAAGTGTTTTCCGTCCGGGATACCAAGATACCCGATTCCGCTTTCCGATAAATTGATCGCTTCCATCAAAATACATTTCCCATACATCGGCCGCCCTCCTCTTCGCAGTCCGCTTCATTAATATGCTCATCGTGGAACTCAAAATCCAGAGCTTCATAATCCTCGGATAGGATTTTCTCGCTAGGAGGTCGCGAATTACGCCGCTTTCACCGCTTTCGGTCATGTAGACTATGTCGCATCGAGAGTATAACCCGCCACTTGGCTATCCTTCCCGCACGAATGGGCTCTCGAATACATATCTAATAGGATCCATCCCGAGATGAGCCATGTCTTGTGATTCAACATGTAGTGCTTGAGGCGATTTGTCATCTGTGCTAACGCTACAGCAAGTCTTTTCTAAGGAAGAGTACCTTGACTCACAATCATTGAACTTCTTGCTCGTGTAATAAATGGCCCTCTCTTTCTGGTATCATCATGTTGTCCCAAAACACATCCCATCGAAGTTCTCCCGATCGCCACGCACAAGATCAAAGGCCCGCTCGCCATGTGGAACCAATCGTGGATTTGACAGATATCGCTTGATTTTCTCAAAAGCCTCTTGACAAATCAATCCCATTGAGTAGAGTTGTTTTTCCGAGTAATCAAAATAGGCTCACTTTGGCAAGAAGATTAGAAATAAACCTCAAATGTAGTTTAGCTTTTCCTAAAATCGCACCTCCCTTTCTGCTTTTGGGGATGGCATTTCTTGAATAGCTCGAACCTTGTCCGATCTACTTCTATCCCTTTCTCGCTACTATGAATCCCAACAACTTTCCCGATTTAGCTCCGAATATGCATTTAGCAGGTTCACTTCAAGTGGTATTTCCGAGCCTTTCAATACCCTCCTCATCACCCGAACGTGGCTCTCTTCTCCTCGGATTTAATGATCATATCATCCACGACACCTCCACTTCTTTATGCATCATGTCATGGAATAATGTGACCATTGCGCTACCGTAAGTAGCCCCGCATTTTTCAACCCAAGGGCATGACCCGATAGCGTAATACTCCCATTGAGTGATGAAAGCGCTTTATCCTTGTCTTCTTCTTCCATTGGGATCCGATTGTACTCGATGCCCCATCAATACACGAACACCGCCCAATCCCGCAAAGATTGTCAACTAACACATCAATGTGGGGAGAGGGAAATCGCTCTTCAAGCTAGCTTTATTAAGGTCCCCGTAGTCAACGCACACTGACTCTCCCGCCTTTCTTCATTACCGAACGACGTTAGCCACCCATTGGGGATATTTGACCACTTCCAAGAATCCGGCCATATCGCTTTGACTTCATCCCAACCTTGAGCAAAGGTGTCGATTCATTCTCCTTAGTTTCGCTTCACCAAATTGTTCCCGGATTAAGGGAATTTTGTGCGTTACTATCCGAGGGTCCAAACCCACCATATCATCATAGCTCCAGAAAACACGCCGAGGAATTCTTTAAGCTGCACCGATCATATCTCCCAATTCCTCACTCTCCACTACCTTAAGTTCCCTTTTTACTTCCTCCGTGCCTAAGTTTATTGTGCGCGTTTCGTTTTCACAAGGCACGAGGGAGGGTTCATCTTTTTCATCGTCTTCTTGTGTAAGTTCTTCCTCAGAATCACTTGAAGTAATGGCAGTTATGGGGATTTCAAAATTAACCAGAGGAATTTCTGAGTCTATTGGATTGTTAGGTGTTAATTGATGAATGGTCCTGAATGAATAAAGAATAGAACATGTTATAAGGATGGAATTAAAAAGGAAAGAAAGAGAGTATTGGATTTAAAATGCGATATCAACTCATTAATATTAATGCCATAAGAAAAGGTCCATTTACAGTATTACACTTGTCACCATGGACAAAATGATCAAGTGTAGATAACCAGAGGTACTTTACTCGAAATTGAGTACAGGGATATCCTCCGTTGTCCAGTTGTTCAGCTCTTGCCCTCGCCATTGGCGAGACTAGGGCCTCATACAAGGAGTCTAGTTGGATGACATCAATGGATGGATCATCGGGTGATTCTTCTATATTTGCCGGATGTTGAATGATCGGTTTAGTGAAGATCTCCGTAATTCTCGGGACTACTTTCATCTTTCCCATCTTCCGTCAAACCTCCGATCCCAAGTATTTTCCTCATCCGTAATCGCCCATCCACGAGGGCATCCTCCTCATATCCCAAACCACTACGGCCCACCTTCCGAATAGCCTGGTATGGGTTCCACGATCCTTGCAAGGCGGTGCCCAAGCCTTTCCCCTCTTGATACCCATTCCTTGACATCACTTTGGCCACCATAGCCATAGCCCCTCCTTCCGGTATCTTGCGCTTCAAGGGCCCGGAAAGAACTCTCCAATGATTCTTCTACGCTTCCACATAAGGAAGTGATTGCGCTTGGTGACCAAGATGGCTTCTTCGCCTTACAGTGATGATTTTGCTGCCCTTAATGTATTTGATCTTCCGTGCAAAGTCGAAGGAACAAAGATTCGCGAATGGATCCATGGCCTCCCAACAAAGATAGTGTAAGGCTCAATGTTCATCACCGAACGTGACGCTGAAAGTACATGCACCGACTTGATTGGCAAGTCAATGTCTCCCAAAGACCTCTCTCCGGTACCGCCAAAGGCTCTTACCACCATAGCACTGACGATATATGATTGGTCGATCGCACCGCTAAGGTAGCGCTAGGCAAGCATATTGAGGGTCGATCCGTTATCGATGAGGACCTTGGCTACTATACAACCCTTACACTTCACAGTTACATGTAGAGCTTTATTGTGCCCTAAGCCTGCGGGGTCTACCTCCTCTTCAGAAAAGGCTACAAAGCTGGATGCCTGGATTTGCCCCACTATCTTCTCAAACTGCCCCGTAGTAATGTCGGGGTTTACAAAGGCTTGATCCAGGATTCTTTGTAAGGCTTGTCGGTGGACTTCCGAGCTCAGGATCAGTGATAACAGTGAAATCCGGGCGGGTGTTTTTCTCAACTGCTCCACCACATCATACTCGCTCTGTTTCATTATTTGGAGCAGCAGTTCTTCCTCTTCTTTATGTTCAGCAGGGTCTACTCCCCCTGCTTTCTCAACCTCCTCTTCTGTATTTTTTGATGACTCTCCCATTTTTACTTTCCCTTTCCTCTTTTCTTTTTCTTCGTTCCCGTAGCACCTCCCACTTCGAGTTATGAACTCAACTTCTTGCTCAGGTGGAGAGGACTTTGTTGCGATAACGGGCCGAGAACTGGTTTGGGGAGTAATGTTGCTGGTAGGTCCGGCATAAGTCATTCTGAAATGCTCGTGAGGAGCGAAACATGGTTTTGGTGGTGCCGGAGGTGAGGCGAGACTAGGAGTGGATGTACTGCTTGACGCATCCTGAGTGAAAACTTGGAAGTTATAGTTCCAAGGGACAGCGTGAGTATTGGTGATGGGGAGCTGGGGTGGAGTTTGGATAACCGTTACTGGCGGTGAGGCTACCGGGGGTGAGAAGGTGATTCTGGGCTTGGAGGTAGAAGTAGTTTGGCTGAACCTAGTGGTGTTCACTCCCTCTTCCGTCTTTGACCTCTTCTGATATCTCAGAACCTTGAGAGACAATAAGTTCCGGACCTCTTACCTGAACCCCTCACAATCTCGCAGCTCATGGTCACCGCCCTCCATGATAAGGACACCTGCACTTTTTCTGATCCCGCCACCGAGGGCAAAGGTAGCCCTCCCTTATTGCTACAAAGAAAATCTCCTCAAAGTGAGGAACCAGCCTGCCTACTTCAAAGGTTGGTTCTTCTCCATTAGACTCTATCATATTTACACCATCGCCCGCATTATGGTTAGGCAAAGGGGTTTGAGGTAACGTTGGGGAGGGAACCATTTCTCGATCTTCAACCACCCGCTTCGGATTAAAGCGCACTCTCCTCCGAGTGCCCCGCAGCTTATCGGGCTGAATGCCCTTGTGCCCCTCCGTGATACTCACACCGGCAAGGCATCATACCACCCGGGATATGGAGGCCGGATTGGCCCAAGGGGACTGGTACGATTTGGTTTATACCGACAAGGTATCGGTATATTTCATCGAGAGGAAGGGGAAGAGGTGGATCGTGGTTCCTTGGAGGTCTCGGGTTGTTTTGTGGTGGTCTTGGTTGAGCCGAGGAGGAGGTGGTCTTGGTTGGAAATTTGTAGGTGGGGCGATTGTGGGCGTGGTTGTGGATAATTAGGGAAAGAAGGTGGAATGTTTATGGTTTGGCCATGAGAGGGAGGATATGGCGGTAGTTATTTTGGGGAAATTGGGGTAATTATTCGCCGAGTGATGGAATGCACATCACTCTCCTTTTTCTTGCCAAAATTGGCGCCTTCTTCACAGGGTTCTCACCAACTCGTAGTCTTCCTATTCTCAGATTAGCTTCAATTCTCTCACCAAATTGGATGATATCCGAGAAGTCGTTGGAGGTATTTCCAATCATCAAGTTGAAGTAGGAGCCTTCAATGTTTCGATGAATAGGAGCAGAGTTCATTGTCACCACCGAGGATATACTTCGCAGCCTTCTCCTCCATCGTTGGGCATCGCTTGAAACCTTCCCGCCTTTCTATACTGTGTTCTGGAGGTCCCTCCTTGTGGGTGCCGCATCACAATTGAATTTATACCGCTTTAGAAAGGTATCGGCTAAATCCTTCCAGAGTGCACTTTGCTCCCGCCCAATTGTATGCACCATCTCGTAGCCGCTCCGAGAGGCTCGTGAAAGAAGTGAATGAGAAGTCTATCATCTTCTCGTTAAGGCGTACATTTTGGCAATGTAGGTTGCCGTGGATGCGGGATCCGAGTTTCCGGTGTACTTGTCGAAATCAAACCTTGAATTTGGGTGGTACCACCACATCCGCACCAATCTCGCTGATTTACACATCGATCGAACCATACATGTTCAGCCCTCTATTGCCCTCGCCTTTCTTCTAGAGCCGATAGTTTCGCTTTTCTCTCGCCTCTATGTTCTCCTTCCATCAGATGATACGCTCCTCCAACCGAGCCGAGGGGTGGAGTAAACTGGAGGGATCGGGATTGAAGGGTGAGCTTCGGCATTTGAGATAGCCGGGTCATAGGAGAAAGGTAGGTCATTATTTATGGTCACCGGATTGACAAGGATCGGTCGTCCGGATTGATGGTCGGAAAGTGAAGAAGGTTGAAGCGAGTGAGAATCAACCGTTGTAGGAGGTGGGGAGGTAATGGTAGGTTAGGGTATGAAGTGGGCTTATTTTGGGACATCTCCCTCATCATCTTCATAAGTTCTGAAACCTGGTCTTTCAGTTCAGACACTTGCCCCTGTAGGTTCTGTACTTGTTCCTGGTCTTCCATTAGTCTTCTTGTTCGAGATCTTGTTAAGTACACTCACTGGGTTGACTGCAGTGTGCTTGGTCAGACGTGCGTTGTTAGAAGCAATAGTGATTTCCGGTAAGGGTAAAAAAATTTAAATGAATTGTAAATTTTGCAAAGAAACTAAAAGTTTTGGTCTGGACGAAGGATACAGTGGCATTTGAGAGCCAGGTTGGGAATCTGCAAAAGGATAATCGCATCAACTTTATCATGGCATCGTTTGATAGTCTGACTGCGAATGACGAGATTGAATGCGCATTTATGATACCTGTCCATATAGCGCATTTCAATTTTTCATATAACCCTAGCGAGGAAGTTCCTACGGGAGTCATACTATTCATTCACAAATTTTGCTAAACAATGGTCCAAAAATCACTTCATTAATCGAGTAATTTGTACATCATATCTTTTACATTGGCCTAGGCTCGAAGGTTCTTTATAATAAGATGACATTTTCTCGAGATACTCATATAACCTTTCTTCTTGCTTGGCGGTCGAATGCTTTCAGAGCGCACTCGGATTCGTAATAATTCTTGTTTTCCCTGTGCTATATTGTTCTCTCCACTGGTCAACATTCTCTTTCAGTCCTTGATAGAGAGCAGCTTGTTTTTCTTTCTCTTTCATTTCTTTAGCATACTCTTTCAAGATATCGTTGATGAGTAGTTCTTGTTCTTTCAATTCGAGCTTCTTCTTCTTACTTTCTTGCTTATATTCTTCGACGAGTACCTCTTGGTATTGCATCTTTCCTAAACTTGCTATTCTCAGACTTTCGCTTCTTTTACTTCACTTGGAGAGAGTCTCTTTCCCTTTCCCACTGCACTCTTGCTCCTTGAACCCCATCCTTTCGGCCCTCACCTCTTCCTTAAGTCTTCTTACTCTTCTTTAAGTTTCGCTGTTGGTCCTTCAAATTGCTTTATTTGTTCCCAGCTTGTGAGTTCTCAGATTAGGCTCAGAAGCGAGTCATCCAGATGGCCATTCGCTTTCTTCTAATAGGACATCTCTGAGCGGTTGTTTGTCTTCGAATTTCACAGTTGAATGTTCTCGGTCCCTGTCAGCTCTCCATTTAAGATAATCGCCCGAGGTGCTTGGGCCCTTAGGCGATCTCTCCATCAGAGTGACGTTTTCCCACGATTTGCGAGCCTTTTTCAACCCTTCTTCTCCTTTGAGCTCGTGGTAGAAGCGACCTTGGTGGTATTCTTCAATGTTGATCACAGACTGTGTTGAGCCGAACTGCCTCATTACCAATGCCGGAGTGTAACTTGTGTATCCGGTTACTCCGATCAGGGACACCGACTGAATACCCCCTGTACCGATCAAAACGGGTTGGCTTGACGTCCACAGCTTCCTCCAACAGTAATCATGGCTATTGAAACTCAAAATCCGTTCCCACCATTGTTTTTCATTCTTCGGGCTGATCACTAACCGGATCATCTTCTCAATGGGAGGCTGGTCAAGGTACCAAGTCAATCCTTTTGTCTCCACAGGACACATGTGACTGATAATCCAGAGGTATAACAGTTGAGAACAACACTTAAGGAATCCTCTGCCCTGTTGTCTGCAGTAGGTAAGGGTTAATAAAGTCTCCGCAAGGATTGCAGGTATTGGATTAATCTGCTGCCTTTCCACCGTCCAGAACACTTCCACCGCGTTACAAGTTATGATTCCCAATGGTCCCGGGAACAGAATCAGACCGTAGATTCCCAAAGCGAGAGCTACTGAAGCCCGGTCCCACTGTTTCTCTTGGAGGCATTGATCTAAACATTTCTGGAGATATGTCCAATACCAACCATGTGTTTTTCCCTTGGCAGTTTCTTTGGACTTTACTTCTTCTGGGGGAGAACCCAACATATGTGCCAACCGTTTCCAGGTTTGCCTATGCTCGAGGTGTAAGTAGATCCGGTTCTGCAGTGAGTATGGGATCCCCAGCAATGCCTGATATTCTTCCATGGTGGGGACCGTATCAATGTCATTGAAAGAGAATACCCCGTACTTAGGATTCCAAACCGACAACATGGCTTTTAATGCCGGGATTTGGACCTTGACTTGCATTAAGGTTGCAATCCTCCCGTACTTCTCTTCAAAACGTACCTTGGCCTGATCGGGAAGCGACCTCCATCCGTTAGATAGACCCTCTAGGCTGTTCATTCCGACCTCTATTTTATTCAGATCTAGCGAAGGTAGCGAGCTAGCAGGTGCCTTGGAAGCATCATTTTGCGAGGGTACCGGACTATGAGCTGATTTGGACCAAAGTTTAGCATTCTGAACCTTTTCTGCCGACTGACTCGAGGATGCCATGATAAAAAATGATGCCTATCCTTTTACAGACTCTTGATTTGGTAATGCCTGTGAGAAAATTCGTTAGTAAGACAAATTAGGGTAATTTTGAATCATACTGTTGACAGAGTGACACGTACACATTTATCAAAGTAGGAAAATGTGTAGGTGTTCTAGTAGGATTCAAGATTACCCTCAAAAGAAATGAACAAAAGGAAATTAAAGCTGAATAGGGTAAGAGAAAGTATGCCCCTTTTGTCCTATAGTAGGGAGACTCCTAACACTGGGTGAGCGCTACCTACCTGGATAGTTCTATCTTATGAGGTAGTTTACTACGGCCTTCAACTATTGTGATAGTTTAGCTCAGGAGCTAATTTTCTAAAAGCCACAGGTTCCCAAATTGCCCCTCATCAGAAACAAGAGAGCCCCATTCTACCCCCATGATGTTATCGGAAAATTCCACGAGTATCACAAAGGATAGAGCGAGTTTCAATTTGAGCAAGCCTTCACGGATACTAACGGGTAAAACCCACTGTACCGCTACATGACTCCCTCCTACTTTCCTAAAAGGGTAAGAAAGCCTGGTTAAGACCATAGTGTGTGAGGACATTGTGTGAGTGTTCAGGTGTGAAGGGACACCTTTACCTCTTCCCAATCCAGGGATTTTATTTTTCCATTTTTCCTTTTTTTTCCTTTTTGAAATGAAGAGCATTGTAAGAGATAGAACAGGCAAAACAAAATAGTTAGCGATAATAATAATTAACATATAAGACATCGCGAGTGAGCCCATCTAACTATAATTTGATCGGACAAAATTAAATCTACTTTTGGACCACTAGATCGGGTATAATCCCGGTGGAGTCGCCAAGTCGTCATGATAGATTTTGCGGTCGCTCGACGATCACTCACCGAAGTGGGAAAAAGTGAGGAGTCGCCACCTTAGTTTTGAGGGAAACTAAAGAAAACCATTTGAGAAGTTAAATTAAAAATGAAACCACTTCAAAACAGAGATTCTAAGTTCGGGGTCCGTAAACGGGTGGGGAAGGTGTTAGGCACCCCACCTCGTCCCTTAATAAGGGTAAGTAGATTTAATTATGCATTCTTTATAAATTAGTTAGGAGGGCTTGGACGGCAATGTTAATCCTTTTAGTAAAAGGAATATTTGATTTTTCACTAAATTTGAATCATCCAGATACATAAGTAAATGAGACAACCTTAGTGAACGGGTGTGAGAATCGGATAAGAACTCTCCTCCGATCTCTTTTAAGTTGTTTATTAAAATTTTGAGGGGAGACCGGATAAGAACCCTCCTCCGATCTCTTTTAGAGTTATTTATTAATGTTTTGAGTTGAGACCGGATAAGAACTCTCCTCCGATCCCTATTTAATGTTTATTAAAATTTTGAAGGGAGACCGGATAAGAACCCTCCTCCGATCTCTTTTAGAGTTATTTATTAATGTTTTGAGTTGAGACCGGATAAGAACTCTCCTCCGATCCCTATTTAATGTTTATTAAAATTTTGAAGGGAGACCGGATAAGAACCCTCCTCCGATCTCTTTTAGATTAACAGGAGCCTGGAAGGGATTTCTCCGATCTCCCGGATTTTTAATTTCAACTACATGGCATAAGAGCCTAAAGCTAAGGATTCTGGCGTTCTAAGATGCTGGGGATAAGGCTTCTCGATACCTTTTGACTAGATAGAGAAAACTAAACTTGATTTACCGACCTTCCATGCGTTCATTTTACCAATATCTATTAATGACCGATCTACTCTGTTTCGTTTACTTTGGTCTTATTCCACTTTATGACATCTTTGTCGAATTGCTGTTTACGTCGGCCTAATAGTTTGGCTATCTTCCTGACGTGTTATTCATGTTCTCTCTTTTAAAAGAGACCCTTGAGTTGCAGTTACCTACGTTTACCCAACCACTTACATACTACTAGGAGTTAGAAAACTTGCTTTCAAAAAAAGATGAAGATTAATAAAAATGAACTGATCACTAAATAGATGATTTGGGAGTGTCATTCTTTGGGGATCGTTTGTGCAAAAATAATCTTGAAGAAAGTTGCAGATGTAAGATAAACACAGGAAAATGCGGAAAGTAAATGCAGACACTCGATAAAACAGTGGTATGAGCTCTTACAGTAACATTCTTTGGGGATCGTTTGTGCAAAAGTAGAAAGTCACAGATGTGCGAAGAACAAAGAAAATGCAGAAAGTAAATGTAAGCACTTAATAAAACAGTAGTATGAGCTCTTACCTGTAAGGAGCCAAATCTACTAAAATAACTATGGGGTGTCAAATAGTGATAAGGCAAGGATTGATTGGCCTGAGGGGTGGTGTTCCTCGTGAACTGGAGGGTGCTTAGCTAAAATGCGACCAGATCAAGATGAAAAGAACCGAGTGGAATGAAGTTGAGCTTGGACAATGAAAACAGAGATGATAAAAGGCAGAAAGTGAGAGTGTGACCAGATAATGAACAAACCGAAATGTATAGTTCCAAAGATTCGAGAATCTTTTCAAGAAAAACACTTCGGAAAACTAGTTTCAAAAGTCTTTTGATTGACACTTCTAAGTAGCAGAGTAGCAAACTAAATGAAATTTCAGAGTTCCTCTGCTATAATAACAGCCTCTTGTCTATTTTTTGCCCGTCCCTTGAACAGTTTTTATGCAGGTATTTATAGGAATCGGGTGCTCTTCGTGAAGGGTCAGGATTTATTTTGAGGGAGATGGAGGGTCAAGATTTCGAAGGACATGATCGGAGGTTCAGGAATTAAAGAGAATCAAAATGAATGGTTGAGATCACTCTTCATAATATTTGTCCTTTTCTTCTTTCCATCTGACGGTCCAAATTTCCTTGTCCGGAACGATCTGAGGGCTAAGAGCGAAAGACGCTGGTATTGTCGTCTTCTCTCTTGATCTAAGGGTTCCGGGTTTGTCCTTACAAGTGGGATCAACGGTGGAGATTGGAATGTACAAGACTGTCATGACATACCCTGGCACCTGTCAGCATTGCGGGCGATTCTTAGGCGTGCGGTGGAGATCTCGTTTGCAACGCCTTAACTACCTCGGCTCTGATTCTGACGACGGTTATTGGGATTTGTCTTATTCTTTTTGCCTACCGATCCCTCCTCTTTCTGAACTCTTTCACATGTTCTTTTCGACCTTTCATGCTGGTCTCCCACCTTCCGATCTACTATTCCGATCTTTTCCCTTCTTCAGGTCCGGTCTGGTCAAAGTATTAATTGTCCCTCGATTCCCGGCGTTAAGCCGTTTCGCTTCAACAATAAATGCTCATTTTCCCCTATATATACTCCCGTCGAGAGACATTTCTTTCATCCGATTTTCCTCTCTTCCTTTCTTACTTTCCTGTTCTAGCCGCTGGTGGAAGTTCGCTATAATCGTGGCTTTGATCTTTTCCGATGGACTTCTTTACTCACCGATCGAAAATTTACGATCCGGTGATCGAATGACCTTAATCGACGATGGTGAGAGAACCGGATTTGACCGACCAGATATTGCGGACCTTGGTTGTACCGATCTCGAGTCGCTCAACTGAGTTCATTCGGTTTCTCATCACATTGAGTGTTCCGACAGCGATTTTCCTCCACATTGGGTGTTCCGACAGCGGGTCGGTTTCGGGTGGTAACATCGGTGACGATGTCTCTCATCTTCATGGGAGTCATAGTCACCCCATCTGAGCCGCACATCTATCCGATGTCAATACTGGCCTCTCGCCAAACACGTCTTTTGATTCAGCCACGAGACTAGGCTTTGACATAGGCCTTTTAGATAGGATGTTCCACCGGTCTCTAGAGATCGCCCAAATGATGTAGTTAGACCTTTATCATAATCCGATCCCTAGAGATCGCCCAAATAATGTATTTTATTTTCAATACAATCCGATCTCTAGAGATCACAGAAATGATGTGATCCAATGTTAGTGTAATCCGATCCCTAGAGATCGCCCAAATGATGTAATCCGATCTTTTGAAAATAAAGACTTTATTTTATCGGTTATCATCTTATTATTTTTGCATTGATTATTTTCCGATCTCTAATGTGATTATCCGATCTGGTTCTTTACCTGAATGACACTTAACTGATCCTTTATTAAAAATATTTAACTTATTATGCCGATCTTCAATTAACCGATCTCAGAACATTCGGATATTTGAGAGAAGTGTCGAAACATTGCCGAGTCCCACCAATCGATGCGCTGCCTAGAACCTCGCGAGCATTAAATGCTCGGACTAGTATAAATAGGGGTGGGAGGGTTAGCCAGTTGTTCTCTCATTCCATTTTCAATCCCCTGCTCACAACCTCGAAGTTCTCTCGTTTTCTCAAGTTCTTCCGACGCCGATCAGACTCCGGTAAGGGCTTTGATCCTCTTTTTAGTTTAAATTCTTTGTTTCTTTTGAAAATGAGCGGTGCCGAAGGTCAGAGAGCGGCGAGCCCTCCTTCCATTCAGTTCTCATGGTCATCGTCTGATGAAGAAGAGGCATTTGGGCCAAGCGTTCAACAAGAACCTCCCAGGGACTCCGCTCCAACTCGGGTGCGGGTCATACCATCTAGGCTCGCACCTTCTTCAGTGAGAGAGACTCTCCTATAGACGAGCTACCGTCGGTTCTTCGAGAATCCGACCGCAATCGCTTAGCCAAGAATATAACATTCGCCCGATTCAGACGAGCTAATCAAGTGCCACGGTGATCTTCGTTTCGATCACTACTTTGAAGATAATGACATGTTTATGGTGTACGAGGATCATTTAAAGGCCGGTCTGAGGTTCCCTCTAGACGATTTCTATAAGGAGGTCCTAAAACTTCACCGAGCATGCATTGTTCAAATTCACCCCAACTCGTGGCGGATCTTGGTAGCCTTCCGAGGTCTATGCCGAGCTAAGGGAATCAGACCTACGACTAAGGTGTGTTCGCCGAAATGCATGCACTAACTCGCAAAGGATGACGAACATCGGTTCTTTCAGTGAAGCCTCATTGCGGGCTCTTTTCCGACCGCCTCATCCCTTAAGAATTGGAAGAACTGCTTTCTTCATTCCGAGGAGCAAAGATCCGAGCCGCTTTGAGGACTTCCTCAGTTTGGTGGTACCAGGGGCCCTTGCTTCCGAAGCACATTACCCTGAGTCAGGAGGAAAGTTTAATAGTGATGGATCTGAAGAGTCAGGCCGCCACTCAAAAGTATTCTTGTTTGGATGCGGTGACTGCCGAGCTGCACCATTGGACTATTCAATTGCTCACCGGCCAAGACCGCGAACTTCCGCTCTCTGACCTTGGCATTGTTATTTTCTATATCTCAGATCTCAGGACCTTAGCTGTCTCACTGACCTTTTCTTTGTGCAGGTATGGCGGGTGGTGAGGGTTCTAGGAAGCGGAAGAAGGAAAGAGAGATCTCCCGGAAGATAAAGGAGATGAAGCGTTGAACGACTTCAAACACCGGTCATGAGCACAGGGAGATACAAAGAGACCCGCCTCAACCTTCTGGTCCGCGACCTCGGAAGTCCGATCTCCTCCTAGAACGGAACAGCCGCCTCCACCTCTCCCAATTGTTCCAAGCACAGAAAGGGGCCTACTCAAGCTTCTGGGAGGACCTCTTCTCGTGGCGCTCAAATACTGATCGACTCCTTGAAGAATAACCGGACTGTTAGAGAGAACCCCGATTTTGCCAAAGTCCTGGGGTCTACCATCTTCTTTCAGGAGGATCAGGACAGCTATCCGGAATGGTCTTGATGATATCTTGACTCGATCCATGAGCCTAAACGTGGAGTGTCTGGTGAACCAGACCAGGGTTCGGCAAAAGATTAAGCTTCTGGCTAAGGAGATCTGGATGAAGAATGAGGAAGTGGCTTCCCTCCCATCCCAACTCTCATCCGCTCGGGATTATATATCTCAAGTCGAGGGACGGGCAAAGTTCCATGAAGACAGGCTGGCCGAACAGAATCATATTTTGGCTGAGAGGGACCGTGCTCTTGGGGAAGTCCAGGCGCTTCACGCCAACGAAGCCGCTCAGGTCGCTCAACTTATAGAGGAACTCAAGGCGAAGGATGAGGAGCTTAAGGAGAAAGACGAGGAGCTGAAGGAGAGAGACGAAGAGATGGTGGCGGGACTAGCCGGAGCCTATGTGAATGCTCACAAGGACCTCTTGGCTGAACTCCAGAAGCGCTACCCTGAAGAGGACTTCTCCTGGATGGCCGACCTGGCTCCTGAGGGCGACAATGAGGACAGTGAGGAGGAAGCCGAGGGTGAGAAAGAGAATGAGCAGAATGTAAATCAAGCTGGGGGTGATCCCCCAGCCGAATAACTTGTACAAATTATGAAATGAAATGGAATGCCTCTTTGTTCAATGAATGGTTGTGATCGGAAAATTTTAAACCATTGTTTGTCTGAGTATTTGATTGTATGAGCACAGCAAGACAAAAATGCAATTATTAATCTAAGTATAAGAGATCGGAAAGCACAATAAGCATGAGATCGGTGGGGAAGAAATGCTGAACGGGACTTGATTAAAATTGAAAATTTAACTTGAAAACTTAAGATCGGAACCCTCGTTAAACCGAACCAAAACCTTAGCTCTTAATCTTCCGAAAAGGAGATCGGCAATAAAACTGGTAAGAAAAGATCTAATGCTAGTTCACTTCATTTATCAACAGAGATCAGGGATATACCCGACGGGTCCGAAAATTCGACAGCTGGTTTGAGAGATCGGTAAATGATTTGAGAGATCGGCAGGGCTTTAACGAATGTTAGGACTTAGCATTGATTCAATTCCTTTTAAGGAGAGTTCGGAAATATGGTCATCTGGTAAAGAAAAATGAAGAGAAGTCGGAAATGTCATTGGCTGGCCCAGGGAGACCTAGTGCTGGGGATCGGTTTCAAAGTCTTGTTGATTTTGGGGATCGGCCAAAATATGGTGTCGACAGATCCTTCTGCATTTTTCTGGGTTTTTCTACCCCTTAGCTTACATTTCCATTATTTCTTCATTTATACATTTGGGTTTGTCTTAAAACTATGAATAGTGAGTAGCTGATTGAGATTCTAGAGATGGGTTTGTAAATATTGATTTGTATTGTGGTTTTGAACTGATTTAGCCATTTAAATGGGATTTGTTACATTTTGATTTATTGCTTGTGAGCTTGTTGCCTTGCTTGATGAATGGGCCCTCATTAAGTTAAGCTTTAATCCTTAATAGATGGACTGAAAAGTGAATATTAGGGATAGATAATCTTGCAATAAACTTTATTTTCTTGGTGTTAGAGATAAGCTAAGAAGATTAAGGGGAACTTTCCAAAAATCAATTAGAGCTTTAAATGGGTTTTTGTTAGGTTTGAAATACCGTGAAAACAGGGTTTGATTTAATGAAAACCAACTTTGAAATGCTTGAAAACGGTTTCAAAAATTTAAGAATTGATTTCCCTCAAAATTGCAATTCTCATGTGTTTGGCTAAATTAGGGATAAACCACATGCAAACAATATTGAAAAATCTAATCTCTAGAATCACTTTAATTTTTATTGAATTTAGATTTAATTCCTCTCAATTTCATAAATAGAAATTTCAAATTAATTTTGGTAATCTAGTTTAATTAATTTTAGTTAATTGTTTGATTTAGTTTTAATTCCTCAAATACCAATTTTAATTCCAAATTTCATTTTACATCTTTAATTTTTGTCATTCTAATTAGCTTATACTTTTATTTCCAATTTAAGCACAATTCTCTGTGGGATCGATATTATTTTTTAAAACTATACTACTGTGACCCGTGCACTTGCGGACACACCGTATCAAGTTTTTGGCGCCGTTGCCGGGGAATTGTTTGTTTTTAAGTTGGATTTTAATTGTTTTAAGCTAATTAGAATTTTTATTTTCTTTTATTTTCACTATTGTTCCTTGTGTTTTTCAGGTACTTTTCTTGTTTATGAGACAATCGAAAAGCACAAGTGACACTGAATTGTTGTTCAACCCAGAAATTGAAAAATTATGTCGAGCCAACAAAAAGGAATACAAGAGAAGAAAGGAAGCAGAAAAAGAAGAACAACAAAGATTTGACCAAGAGGAAACAATTGAAAATATGGAGAATCAAAATAGAGCTATTGGTGGAGACAATAGAGGAAATGAGCAAAACGGGCAAAATGCAGTTGTTAATCAAAATGATCCTCAAAGAAGATCCATGTTAGATTATGCTTTTCCTAGATGTGCTGATGTGAGAGATAACAGACCTATTATTGGAGCTAATCAATTTGAGTTAAAGACTGGTCTTATTCAAATGGTTCAGAATTCACAATTTGGAGGTAGTCCACTTGAAAATCCTCATTCTCATTTGAAGGAATTTTTGATGATATGTGGTACACAAAGGCAGCCTGGAGTTTCAGATGAAGTTATTCGGCTCACCTTATTTCCATTCTCTCTTCGGGATTCAGCATTGGAGTGGTATGACTCACTTCCACAAGCTATTATAGCTATTTGGGAGCAGCTATCTCAAGCTTTTCTATCTCAATTTTTCCCACCTGGGAAGACCACTCATTTGAGGAATTTGATGGTAGCTTTTAAACCAAGAGATGATGAAACTTTGTATGAATCTTGGATGAGATTTAAGGAGCTTGAAAGGCAATGTCCTCATCATGAAATACCGAAATGGATGATTGTTCAGAATTTCTACACCAGTTACTCGACCATAAGAAACACAATTGATTCACAAGCAGGAGGAGATTTCATGAGAATGACAAGTGAAGAATGCTATGATCTATTAGAGAAGATTGCTCATAATACCCATTTATGGGGAAATCCTAGAGCACTTGAGCCAAAGAAAGTTGGGATTTATGAACTTGACTCAGTTAGCTACATGAATGCAAGATTTGATCAGTTGACTCAGCTTCTTAGTGATTTTTGCACAAAGGCAACAACCTTAACTCCTACAACTGTGCAACAAGTTGCCTACACAGATGGAACCCAAAGTTGTGGAGTTGATTACTCTTCTTATGGTGATGATTATTTGCAAGAACAAGCTGATTATGCAGGAGGTTATCAACAAAAACCTATGGGAAATTCTTACTCTAATGTGAACAACTCAACATGGAGACCACAAGCAACTTTTGCTCAACAAGGTCAAAGCTCAAATTATGCTCATAACCAGCAGTATGTGCAGCAGAATAGGCCTCAATTTCAGCCCACAAGGCAGCCACAACCTGGATATCAAGCAAGAGCACAACAATCCCTTCCACCTCATGAACCGAAGCCAACCTTGGAAAGCATGATGGAGAAATTTTTTGCCTGAACAAAGCAAGATGAATAGCAAATTGGAGGAAGAAATGCAACACATAAGACAAACCATGGATCAATTATAAGTCCACAACCGCATGTTGGAGACTCAATTGGCGCAACAAGCAAGCTCATCGGCAAGCAAATCCTATGGGAAACTACCTAGCCAACCACAAAACCCTCATGAACAATGTAAGGTTGTAACCTTGAGAAGTGGTAAAAAAGTTGGTCAAGAGAGTGAAAACAAGAGAGAAGAAAAAGAGAGCACAAAAGAAGAAAATTCAGTTGAGAGCAAGAAAAACGAAAAAGAAGAAGAAAGCAAAAGTGAGCAAGATGAGGGAGAGAAACCATACATCCCACCTGAACCTTACAAGCCCACCCTTCCCTACCCTCAAAGATTTATCAAGCATAAGCTAGACAAACAATTTGGCAAATTCCTTGAAGTGCTAAAGAAGTTGTATATCAATGTGCCATTCACTGAGGCACTATCCCAAATGCCAAGTTATGCCAAGTTTTTGAAGGAGATTCTTTCCAACAAGAGAAGGCTAGAAGATTATGACACCATCAACTTGGGAGAACAATGCAGTGCTATAATTCAAAAGAAGTTACCTCCCAAACTCAAAGATCCGAGTGTGTTTTCCATTCTTTATCATATTGGTGATAATTGTGTGGCAAATGCCTTATGTGACCTTGGAGCTAGTGTCAGCCTAATGCCACTTTGTACACATTGCACATATACAAATAGACAAATTGTACACATTGCACACAAATAGACAAATAGACTTCCTCCATTTAGTTAATGCATTAATCATTTTAGAAATCATGCACCTTGCATTAAAATCTTTTGCCAAATCCCTTGAGTTTTGAAAAGTTGCCTATGAGAGTGATTTGACTCACCCTTTAGTTGGGTTTGTGGATTGAAAGTTTCCTAAAAGGTGCAAGATTTTGAAGTGTCTATCCCTTGCCTATATCTTCTTAGTCAAAAAGCCACCCAACTAGTCATTTGGAGATGGAAGTGTTTAGAGGGAGTTATTGGATATAAGGTAGTCAAATGATGTCTCACCAATCTTAGAACAAATTTTCTAAACCTTTCAAGGCGAAATACCAGCTTGTACTTGAAGAGAGAAATGATTAGGCATTCTTTGATTTAAACCTTCTCATTTTAAACCTTTGGTCCTTTTTCCTAATTAAAATTTACCCTTGCAAACCCCTTTGAGCCTTTTTATCCCTAATTTTTCTTGAAATCCTTATTGTTACCTAGCCAATGAACCAAACACTCCAACCCTTTTCATGAGAATAATTATTTATAACATTAGGTACATAAAAAAAATAAAAGAGAAAAAGATTCAATAAAAGGGAGAAGAAATGCTTGTCATCTTGAAAAGGTGCTAGTATATGTGCTTTTCACTATTGTCATTCAAAATGAAAGAAATCCACCCAAAAGTATTAAAAGAAATGAGTTTGGGGGTGGCAAATTTTAGGGACAAGCATCAAAAGAAAATGCAAAATACAAGTTTAAAGTGTCAAACTGTCCCTCCATTTTATGTGTTTTGTAAAATATGCTAGCACTTGACAATCCTCATTGTGTATTTCTCTCTCCTATATAAAATATATATATATATATATATATATATATATATATATATATATATATATATATATATATATATATATATATATATATAATAAAGTGTACCTTATGTTTCAAAATTGAAAATATTCTCATGCTTTGAATCCTTTTTACCCATTTTTTTTTCTTAGCCTCATTTTGAACCCCATGGCCCCATTACATCCCTAAAAAGACCTTTGATCTCTTGATAGCACTTGCTACATTAGTGGAGATAGAGTAGGGAATTTGCCTATGGGATTGGAAAATTATCCATTCATTCATTTAATTCCATCATTCTATATAGAGACACTTTGACTATTGATTGTTCTAGAATTCCTTTTGAGCATGACTCTCTCTTTTGATTGGTTGGTTTGGGGATTTTGAATGATAATTGACTTGATGGCTAAGCGGTGAAAGCTTGGATAAGCATTAGATTCTTTGCATTTTGAAGGATGGGTATATGGATTGTTGGTATGGCTAAAGGTGTGTTTAGTTACTTTAATAGGTAATTTTCATAGCTCTTTGGATAAGGCACCCCTAAAAATTTTGCATTACATTTTAAAGTTTGCTTGAGGACAAGCAAAAGCTTGAGTTTGGGGGTATTTGATGCATACATTTTGCATAGTCATTTAGGTCTAATTTCATAACCATTTTATTTGGTTATTAGTCATTTTTAGCTAGTTTCATTAGTTAATTAGTTAGTTTTTCATAATTGTCGATTTTGGATTAATTTGTAATTTTTACTTTGTTTTGTATGAAAAATGGTGTTTTGAAGGATCAAGAGAAATTTTGCCATTGAGGAGTGACTTCTACAGCCAAAGATGTCAAAACAAGTTTTCAAGCTGAAATGTGCATTGACCAAATTGTGCATAACTTGCCATAAGCTATGCAGATTCGCATAAGGAGAAAATCACTGTTCCAATACACCGAAATGTGCATAAGGAGATCGTGATAGCTTATGCACATTCTCGCCTCCCTTATGCACCTTCATGGAATTGTGCATAGCCTATGCACCAAGTCATGCTTTCGCATAAGTGAACGAGATCGGTAAAAGCGCATAAGGGACTGCATAACTTATGCAGTCCACTTATGCAGTCCCATAAAGAGTTCATTAATGAGCTGGCAGAAGATTCTCTCAGATAATTCCTCCTAGAACATACCATTTTAGGGCTCCATGTCAGAAAATTGCTATAAATAGTCTCATTTTCCCATTTTAGAAGAGGGAGACAAGGAGCAGAAAAGGAAAGGAGAGGAGAGGCAGAATTTGAAGAGTCACTTTCACCTTCCACACCATTTTCAACCAAGATTTGCAGATTTCTTTCTTCCCTTACATTTTTCTACATTTCTAGTGTTTAATTTCTTATTTCTTAGCTTAGATTAAAGCTTTATTTCCTTATAAACTCATAATATCTTGTAAGCATTATGGATAGTGAGTAGTTTACCTTTGATTCTGGAGTAAGGGTTGTAATATTTGAGATATTTTGTGGATTTTGATTGGGTAATCCATATTTTGTGGTCTTAATGAGTTTTATTCATTTCTTGTGTGCTTAATGACATGCTTAGTGTAGGATCCCATTAAGTAATGTTCTTAATCCATGGTTGAAGCACCGAAAGGAGAAGGCCTTGTGATAGATAATCAAGAAATTGGACTTAATTAACTTAGACCTAGAAATAGGTTAAGGATTAAGAGGATTCACAGATTAATTAAAGAACTTAATGGGTCTTAATTAACTCTAAGTCCACGAAAGTAGGATTAGATTGATTAAGGCACTCTTTGTCTCACTCGAAAGGGAATCCAAAGGATTTAAGAATTAATCTCCTTAAAACCCATAAGTTTCATAAGATTGGATAACCAATTTAAAATCCCAAAATAGCTTCGCCTTTTTACCATTGTTAATTTCTAATCGAATTTAATTACTTGCCATTTTGAATATTGCCATATTTGAACTTGCTTATTTCAATTTGATGCAATTTTAGTTTAATTAATACATTGTTGAATAGATTATTAATTTTGCATACATAGATTTCACATTCTCAATACCCATCAATTCATTACTTTAATTTCAAAAATAGCTCAATTTAGTCAACTTTTTATATCAAAAATTCAATCATTAACACAACTCCTCATGGGAATGATATTTTTTCTATACTACTTGAACGACCCGTGCACTTGCGGTAGGGACACATCAGTGTTCCCTATTCGAGTGCTGTTGGTAGCATCATGTATGCTATGGTATGCACCCGACTTGATATTTTACATGCAGTTAGTGTTGTGAGTAGATACATGGCGTGTCCTGGGAAAGAGCATTGGCAAGCAATGAAATGGATTTTGAGGTATTTGAAGGGTACTACAAATGTTGGTCTGACATTTGACAGGGCCAAGATGAGTGACTCAGTTGTTAGCTATGTGGATTCAGATTTTGTAAGGAACTTAGACAAGAGGAGATCTTTGACAAGTTATTTATTTACTCTTTTCTAGAAGTGCTATCAGTTGTAAGGCAATATTACAAGCTATAGTTACTTTGTCTACCACAAAGGCTGAATATATGGCCTTAGCAGAGGATGTAAAGGAAGCTTTATGGTTATAAGGTTTGGTGGGTAATCTTGGGTTGATATAGAACAAGGCAATAGTATTTTGTGACAACTAGAGTATAATACATCTCACAAAGAATCAGATGTACCATGAGCGAACTAAGCACATTGATATCAGATATCACTTCATTCGGGACATTGTATCTCAGGGGACTGTAGTTGTGCAGAAAGTATCTATACATAATAATCCAACAGATATGATGACCAAGAGAGTCCCAGTTAGCAAGTTTAGTTATTGTCTAGACTTGGTTGGCATTTGTACTGCCCTTGCGAGGGCATATGACAAGACAGAGTGTTTGTGGTTATTTTGTTGATGATTGAGAGAATTTAAGTCAAGGGGAAGAATTGTTTTTGTGGCTTGAAATTTTGGATACATTTTTTATGGGCCCGAATTGTGACCCTACCCGAAAGTTTCGCGTTACGACCCGATTGGGATAAAAAGTGAAATTTGTGGTGGTATCGATCTAGGCCCAAAGCCTACCACTGATCTCCTTGGGGGTGCAGGGGGAATGCCCCCGTTGTATGGATCAGTATAAATATTATAATATTCTACCATTTGCGGTAGAATTATGAGATATTCGGGAAACACACTGGGGTTAGAGTTTGAGAGTTCTGATTGATTATATTTTGCTATTTTCATTATAGTAAAACTTTTTCTCTTGTCTTGCCCATTGACGTAGACCTTACGATTGAATCACGTTAAATCTTGTATTATTCTTTTTCTCTTTTCAATATTGTGTGATCGCACAATTTGTGTGTGCCTTATATTTGCATACTTGTTATAACAAATTTCAATTCCATTAAATTAGCGCTCAACTTCTATCTTCTTAAACACCAGCAATAGTTTTTTTAGTATTTCAAAAGATATATATAATGCTAAACCCTAAAGTTCTCTCTCCTTGGGGAAGTAGCAGCAGTTCACTAAATGAGAAGGAGCCCAAATCAATAATGTGCAGGAGCGGGCGCATCCTCCACTGGAAATGGTTTGCTGACCAACAACTTTTTCATATCTTGCCGGACAGAATGATAGAAGCAGAAGCACTGCATTAGCCATAGCTGCTCTCATCGCATATTGACTCCTACGCTACTCCCACTAAAATTCTCCATCAGCACATTCTTCAATCTTCTCCTATACAACAGAAATAGGATCACTTTTTTTCCCCTACTCCACCAAGTCAATATATATATATATATATATATATATATATATATATATATATATCGCTCCATTTTCACTGAATTAAATACATTTTTTAATCAAAATTTCATACCTAGCATTAATCCGATAGCAACTGAGCTAGTTCCAAGTAATTTAGTTGGAGGAACTGGAAATTAATGGCAACTGCACTGCGTTTAGTCTTTTTTTTCTTTTTCCTTTTTAGGCTCCGTGGCTTTTAGTTCAAAATATCTGTTTTTTTTAATAATTTAATAACATACTGTATTAATGATTGTTAATTAATTCAAGAAAGTTATAATTCATATCAGAGGCAATGAGAACATGGGAAAAAGAAATTTAAAAGATAGGAAAATAATCCAACCTCTGAATTTTATGATCCTCGTGTAAACACACAGGACTTTACATGAAACAAGTTCAAAGATTAGAAGCCAGTTTCAGAAGGAAAAATGAAATGCACAATGGCTGATATCAGTATGGTTTGCAGCTCGTAAACAAAGTGCTATAAAAATTTCATCACCAAATTACACAGAGACCACATCTCGAGAAAAAAAAAAAAAACTATTTAAACACCGAAAATACTCACACAAGAATTTCCAATTAAATTAAACGGAAATGACATAAATCAGATATGATTCGATAGAAAGGGACTGTCGCAACCCAGAAGCTGCGCTGCAGCAGAAACAGCCGCCATTTTTCTGTTGAAGTCAACTTTTAACCTTCTCAATTGAATTTTTAAGGTATCAAAATCTGCCAATAACAATCACAACAGCAATCCTCGCCAGCCTCCCGCCCTCTAAATTAAACCTCCGACACTACCCACAATATATATTTTTTTTCTGATTAAAAGAAAAACTACCCACAATATTAAAAATCAGAAAACAAACGCAAGTTACCCCATAGCATACACATCAGTCAATTCAATAGGGCCCTCCAGAGGAGGATGATTGCAGAGACGACTGCACTTGCAACAAGTGGTGATAGCAATCGGCGGCGGTGGGTCTCTGCTCTGGGTTCTGGTCTAAGCACCTATTTTGCAACTCTCTAAGCATCTTCGGCACACCATCCGGACCCAATCCACACGTCTTCACCAAGTAACCTACGCCCCACACGTCTACTTTCACCCCATGCAATCCCCTTCCCATCTCCGGCGCGTGTCTCCCATGTGCCTCCACTACCCCATGTGGGTATAGCTGAGGGGCACCCACCGCCTCATCGAATCCACATACGAACCACTCGTTTTCTCTGTCGCTCCTTCTCATTACCTTGTCCCAACTCAGGTCCCTATGCATGAAAGATAAGTCATGCAGTGCTACCAAGGCTTTGGTCACGTATTTTAGAGCCTCTACCAGTTGCTCACAGTTCGTGGGCTTAAATTTCACACCTCGAGGTTTAAACACCAATGCCAAATCCTTCTCGAGTGTTCGGAAAATGAATTCTGCGTGTGGATTCTCTGGTCAAGATAATCATATATTTCTTTGACTGCTGCCCATTTTCTTTTGCTGGGAAGAATCTTGTTACTGTGTTCGGTGTCATTTCAATGATGTTTCCATCACCCACATCCACTCTTTCAAAATCACTGAAGGTTAACTGCTTAAAAGTTCCTCCGTTATTGATGTTGTTGAAGCAACGTTCAGCTAGCAATGGCAACAACCCAGCTATTCTGTAACATGGCACCAGGGCTCTTAGTCTCTCCACCGGCGACGATAAGTCAACAGCACAGAGATCAGTGCGGATTATGCGATCTTGCGATCGATACAACGCACAAAATGTTACCGAGTAACCTACCGCATAGTAGCCTAGAATATAGGGGATATCCATGTAAGTCCATAAAAGCTTCTCTACTATAGAAGAAGAGGATCGGCATGACCTTCCCTCAACTGGTCACTCTCCTCTCCTCTCCACAAACAAAAGTTTCTAACAAATCCGGTCACGTTTGGCCACTGATCCTGCAACGTGTTCACCGATGATGATGATGGCGCTTTTCTGACAATAACCACTTCAACAGAACAGAATTTGGACACAACCCTATTAATGCAATCATCCCAAATGCCAATAAAAGAGTCTCTACTCGCGGCATTGGCACCACTGATACTAGGGTTAGTTCGGATAACTGAGCTTAAGATATCAAACGCAATACCTCTACAATCTAACAGTTCAGTAGCAGTAGTAAAGAAGTGCTCTTTGCCTGGAGGTAAGTCCCTGTAAACATCTCTCCTTAGAGGGAAGCGTAATTCTTCAGGTGGTGGCTCTTGCAAATACCACGAGAGTTCAAACAAGTTTGGAAGTGCTGTTGGTGGCACTCGAAGACAACCCACGTAATACTCAGTTGGGTCTTGAAATTCCCACGCTGGGATCGCTGTTCATACAATTAGCAGCTTAACATAAACGCATATACATGGATCTCATAGATGGAAAATGTCTTATATGTAGCTAATTTCCAAATTACAAACAATACTTGAAAATCAAGACGTACAAATGGAAAAATGAGAGGGATTCAAAAACCTTAAGCAAACATAGCTGCGATTGATAATATTAAAGCACAAGACTCACATCTTATTGCGGGTTCAACTGATGGAAGCTGAAATCTTTCAACGAAACCTGATATAAATAGAAAAAATGTGAAATGTGGATTCTCAGACTGCTGTTTTAAAATGCACATGCTAAGACTAAGGTATTTGTACCAGAAGAAGAAGCAGAAGCCGATGAAGAAGACTTTCTTCTGCCAAAAACTTTCACTTGTTGTCCAGAAACGAATCGATCAACTGAGAAACCTTTTAGGGGTCCACGTTCAAAGGCTTCCATGGTGCAAGCTACCATCGAATCGTCAAAGAAAGTAAGCTCATCCGCATTCAAAAAACTTGATCCTTGAACCCTCACTCTCCCTCTATGTGTCCCTTCTTCAGCCCATAAACTCACTGATTCTTCCCATGTCATTCTTATTTTACCAATTCTACGAAGTTCCTTCGATGATGATGAAGCACCAGTAGCAGCCACGTCCATCGAAGATTCAAACCCTAACAGACTCCCTCTACTACCGTGAAAGTAAGCTTCACCTCCACTGGTCATCACTTGCTTTGTCCTTCCTGCAACAGAAGATAAAGTTGCATTCTTTGGAGAAAACAAGGGGAAGAAGCGGAAAAGGATGAAACTTTGTTATTGATTTCATGTAGAGTTCCTACCTGGGACGGAGTAGTCATCGTCTTTAAAAGGAGGGGGTGGAGGGAGAGCTCTTACACCAGCAAGAGCAGTCCTACCATCATCACCAGAACCGATCGCAGCTCTGCTCGAAGTTCTCATGCGAGAACCCATAAATTGAGACAACTCTTCAAACACTTCCTCGTCAAAAGAAGCAGGCAATTTATGTTGCTTCCTCTCATGAGAAGAGAGCCTAAAATAACTCTTCCCTACTTGATCTCTTTCCCATTCAAACACCTTCCTAAACTCGCCCAACATATTATCCCATTTGGTACCCGCTGTTTTTGCATCTCTATTTACCCCATGCCTTTGCAAGAACTCTGCCACTTCTCTATCTTTATCAGCTCTCGTTTTCCCTCTTGTTGATTGGACTGTGACTTCGCCAGTGGTTTGACCAATATCTGGGTATTCAGTTCTTGAAAATGAACCAGAGGCATCATAACCACCTTGGTATTGGACCCGCCAAGCCCTGGCTAACCATAACATCTCATTTGGTTTCCAAATTGGGCTCACGTACTTGCCCTTTCTAAACTGGTGGTGAAGTTGCTGTCCTTCTGTTTTGCTTGTCTCTTGACCAGAAGCTGCGGGGAGATAAGGGAGAGGGGAGTGTGGAGGAGACGAAGCCGTGTCCGAGGAGGAAGCTGCTGTAGAGTGAAGTTGTTGGGTTTGTGGGTTGGTGGTGTGAGGGGGATTTGTTGATGGTGATGGGCTTGATTCGCGGGTGACAATAGTAGCCATCTGCTTCTGTGTTTGTTGTTGTTGGGGTGGTGAAGGTAATATTTTCCATTGCGCAGTAGCATACCTGGGTCTTTTGGGGGTCACAGTCTCAAATTGTTGGTCATAAGCAGAAGAAGTTGCACCAATTGGGACATAAAGAGGTGTAGAGATGAAAGGAGCTCCGGTAGCGACAACAGACGGCGGCTGTTGGTGATGGTGTGGTCTCGTTTCTGGTGTTTCCTCAAGGGGGTCTTTTGGGGAAGATGAAAGGTGCTGCTGTTGTGATTGTTGAGTTTGCTGCTTGGCCGTTTCTCCTGTGTTTTCACCCATCTGAAAATGGGCCCAAAGAAAAGGATTTCGCTAGAGAGAAGCAAAGGGCTTGGCCGAAACCAGAACGAGAAGAACAAGCGCCGTTCTTATAGAACTAACTTAGTTAAAAATTGTAGAGCTAATTAGTCCAAAGTTTGTTTTATTAGGGAAACTCTCTGGGGTGGTATTGTTACTTGAAGCAACCTTTTTAAAAGTTTAAGAGTCAGAAAATGAGAGTTGGAAATGGTAGCAAGCCAAAAGCAACATCAAAGGTAAAGAAAGAAGGAACAGAAAAAGACGAGGTTGTGGAACTGCCACGAATAAGACCCTTCAGTTGAGTATTAATCAGTTAATGCAACAGAGATTTGTAATTTGATGTGTGATTTTGACAGGTAATGGAGACTGAGAAAATAGAGGAAAAGAGTTACAACTGGTATATATACATGATTAGAGAAGGGTCATGATTGTACTTGGACTGAGAGACGCGGCTCTAAAAGAAATTACTAGTAAGATTTTTCTATTTTTTTAGGGCATTTAATGGTTTTGTTGTTTGGGAACAGAGAAAAAGAAAGAAAGAGTTCCCGCGACGAGTGAGGGAGTGAGTGGAAACTGTGAGTGTGCGTGTGAGAGAGCGCACCAGCGTACTTTGGTCGCAGAGTGTAGGATGTGGACGCATCGAATCAATGGCTCTCTGCCTTAGTGCCTTGTCTTTCCCCTATTTTGTTTCTTTCATTTGCTTCTTCTCTCTCTCTCCTTATTTTTTATATTATATATTTAGATTAAATATTTTAAATTATTTTTATAAAATATTGATAATTGATTTTCTGCTTAATCTTATGTATTACATATTTTAATATAAATATATTAATTTTGCTTTGATGGTTTCTTTTTTGAGTGGTTTTGAAGTTTAAAACTAAAGAAATAAATGAAGACTTTTTTTTGCAAAGATCAAGTCAATGTATAATTGTTATTGATAGTTTTTATCAACTTAATAAAAAATGGTAATTCTCATAAATGTAACATAATGAATTTGAAATTTAAAATTTTATAAAAATTTAATGCAATTAATTTTTTTATTTAAAATGAAAATTTTTAATTTTTTAATTTAAATTTTATTTAAGAAATAAAAATTTCATAATTATGTGAAAATTCAATTGAATTTCACTTTATACAAAATAAGGTAAAAATTTATGTAAACTATTAAGGATTAAAATGCAAATATGTGAGTTTTATCTACCACAATAACACTATGCTCTTTTATACTTCACCGATTAGCAACCTGATCGAAGGCATTGCATCCTTTGCCCCGTTATAACGGATTGATGTCTTGATTTCTCTAGCTATTATCAAAACTTGGACCAATCCAATCAAGATTCGGCCTAATGTTTCTTGGTCTACTCCTCCTATTGTTGCTATGAAGTGAAATGTAAATGGGTCATCTTTAAGAAAGCCTAGCAAGCGTGCAACTGGGGACATTCTTCGTGATTCATTAGGTATTTTTCCCATGTATCTTTTCTTGTCCAGCAAGTGAGAAAGGTTGGAATGCTGTAGAGCTCATGGCTATTCAAAAGGCCTTTGAGTTGTCTTGTACATACCATTTTATACTATATTCTATAAATTTAATTCTTCTTGAACTGAATCGGACTTGCGTAATGTTATATATTGAAACATTCCTTCTTATTTTTACCTTTAGATGATGAACCATTGGATTGGACCAATAAAATTTCAAGCTGCACTGTTGAAAATAATTCTAAGAAATCAGTAGGCAATAAATTTAATCAAAAACGGAATAAAATGAGTGCAATTGAGATCACTTGCAATCAAATAAATAATAAACCAATTAACAATTGAAAAAAGAAAAGAAGTTAAGTAAATACGGAATAGATCACCGTGAGTACACGATGCCAATGCCGTCGGTGTAATTAATGAGACATGAAATTTGTAAGTAGAAGGTTTTCATTTATGAGCCCACTACTCCGTGATAAGCTCTGGATGAAGGAGAGAGAGAGAGAGAGAGAGAGAGAGAGAGAGAGAGAGAGATGTTCATTAAGTGTGGATGGAGTTTTTATGTCTGTAAAAGCTAGGAAAGAGAGGAGGCAAGGAAAGACATGCAAGGCGGCTCAGAGAGATGGCAGGAGCAGCGAGTAGAATTTCATTTACTGAGTACTGACTACCAAACCCAATAACACCATCCCATCGTTTGCTAAAAAGACAACTCCCTCTGCATCCCCAGTAAACTTTTCGCCCGTAGCTCCAACCCTATTCTCCTCCACCCTCGTCCTTTTTGTCTCTCCATATCTACTCTTTCTTGCTTTCTTCAATTTCTTGCTCTAACATTGCTTCTTTCTATTCTTTATTTGTTGTGCGATATCTGGTAATTTTCTTTTTTAATAATTTAAGCTAAAGGTGTCAGTTGTCTCTGCCAAATTTATATTTCTGATTTCAACTTCTGTAATTGATGAGCAATTCTATATTTGAAAAATACCAATTATTTGAAAATATATTCAAGATAAAGGTGAAAGAATTAGCTAACTTTGAGTTATTATTTAAATTTAAAATTAAACCAATATCATATATATTAAAACTGAATCAAATTAACTGAAATATTTCATTAGTTCATTCCAATAGTCCAATTTAAGTTGAATAATGTTTATTTTTACCAATTACTCTCTTATTACATTTTTATTTTCAAATTTGTATCGAAAAATTTCAACATTACATTCATATTTCACGTATGAATAAATAGACACTCGACAAGTTAGCCCTCTTTTTAAAGAAGAAATTTAATTCCGTTGAAGCAAAGGCCACTTGATTTATAATTTGGGATTTTGAGTTCGGCCGTTCCAGCTCTCCGGCCCACACATGTCCCTTTCTTATTGTTTTCAAAAACAGGCCAACCGACACTTGCTTTGTCTTGTTTTGTGTTTAGGGGGCACGTAAATAACGAATTGATCTCAGCATGGCTTTCATTTCCCTATACGTCAAATTTCTTTTTTTTTTTTTTTTTTTTTTTTACAAAAGAAAAGATTTCATTAAACAGAAAAAGTTATTAGAGCAAGTCGATTCATCAAAAAGTTTTTAATAATATGAAATATCTTAAATACTCTCAAATAATTTTTGAAGTCAAATAAGACGTTTTTCTCTTTTCTCTTCTTATACTTTCCTCCAATTTTTTTTTTTTTTTATTTTTAACTTTTAGTAAATAATATCATTATTATATTTTTATTTTTAATATCTCTTAAATAAATTATTGTAAATAAAAAGTTTAACATTTGGTATTATTATTATTATTATTAAAAATATATATTTCATATTTAATTAATTATTTATATAAAAAAAATTCAAGTAACAGATATCCCACATGCAAAATCCGAACTTATCATATGTATTATTTTAAAAATCTAAATCCATTTTAAAACTCGATTATATACTACTGAAAATCATTATATTAGAATTTGATTGTATTAAATACCCATAAAAATCTGATTCACTGTCATATCCAGCTATATTTTGATTTTAGTTAGATTTAATGATGGAAATATTTTTAATTTCTTAAAAGATGATTTTGACTCAAAATTAAACAAATTGGTTGGAATTACTTACTGTTTAATTGAAAATTAATTTTCATCGAATTGATTTTGCGTGGTCTATATATGTGTGTTTGTTTTTCAATATACTAAATTTGTGGTTTGAATACATCAGCAAAAATGTTAATTCAGGACAATATGAAGAGCCGTCCTTATGAAATAATAATTGAACAAGTGTCTTAATTGATTTTGTGACCATTTACATATAGAGTAGGAGAATAATAGATTTGGCATAGGTATGTTAGGAAAAAAGAGAAAACTATCCAAATAATAAATGTGCAAGAACGAGTAATTAATGTCGATAAAAATAAAATTTATCTAAATTAATAAATAAATATTATTTCCTATATTTCACTTTTTATTTAAAAATAATAATTTATTTTTAATTTATTAATATCCCCATAATTTTAATACGTATTGAGAAAATAAAATTTATTAGTTTAATTATATTAATTACATATTCTTAGATTGCGTGAAAATATAAATAAATTATTTATCTTTATAGAACTGAGATATAAAATTACTATATAATTATAAGTCCATTTACCTGCACTTCATCACATGTTTAATTAAATTAATTTGATTCATTACGTGTTTACATTCAAATTTTTTAATTAACTTTAATTATAATTTGAATTTGAGACTTTACATTCAATTTTGACAGTGAAAGCCTCGACTGTAAGCTGAGTTAAAAATTCCCTTTTATTTCTGCATCCAGAAAGTTGAAGACAGTTTCCGTTGTGCGCAAAGCCACTTGCTAAAATCAATCGAGGTTTTTTTTCATTTTCTACACTTTCCCCCTTCAGCACTCTCGTTGGCCAATCCCAGTGCCTTAAATTTTTTCCTTGTATATTTGTTTTTCAATTTTAAAAAAATAAAAAAGAAAATAGAATTGGTCTCCCATGGGCGTTTGTACATATAATAATCCCTGACAAGTAACATCATTTTCAGTAGCAGAGATTAGAGTAAGATAGTTACTGGATGAACAAAAATTTTGGGTTTTGATCCTTTATGTATGTATTGCTTCTCGTGATTGCTATTCATGGCATCCACTCTTCTCTTTCCTTTCCTTTGTGAACCTGCTTTAAGGCTGCAGCTATCAATCTGGACCATCATGCCTATAAACTTCATCCAATTAAGCAGCACTTAATAATTCTTTTTAAAGAAAAAAGAAACCCAATTCACTGTTGACTTTAAATTTCATTTTTCACAAACCGTTAGCCATTGAAACACAAAATGACAACATAATGGAATGGACTCTATGGGGGGGCTCAACTTGAAAACCCTAGACATAATAATAGGCCGGCTGATTTCCTTTTCAGCTAGGTAGCATATATGTCCAGGTCCAGCTAAGTCTCCTTTCTCTCTTTCTTTCCCAATCAAAACGCAAAGGCCTTCCACTGCCATTATCATTTTACCTTTCAACAGATAATTGCACTGCTGTTTTTGACCGTGAATGAAGTTATCAGAGTATATATATATAAACATACACGTATGTCCTATAAAGCGCTGCGCTTCCACCTACCAACCAAAAGAAGCCTCCCCAATTCGTAGGGAGTCCTCATATGACTAAAGCTAATTACACACCTAGGATAACTAGGTTTGCCCTCTTTTTTACGATAAAAACATGAACTTTGGCAGTTGTGAAGCCATATGCTGTTGTTGCCGGTGTAATATTATGTCTCTACAACATTTCTTCTGAATTTTGCACTCTAATGTACAGCAGCTTGAACAAAATTGCCGTTATTTTGTCCCAGTTTACGTTGAGCAGAAAATATTGATAATTAAAATCTCAGAAACTTGAATCCATTTGAAGACTAGCCCCACAAATAGGCTAATGTACATTGGTTCCAGCCTTTTATCACCTGTATCATGGGCATGCATGCTGTATATTGCTTCTTCTCTGCCTTAATTAACAAAAATTTGCCCTACATATATATATGATTTTTCCTTCCTACATTAATACATTACAAAACTCTCAGTTTTCCATTTTTTTTATTTTCTTTATTGTGGAGATGTATCCCCATTCACCTAATCAATCACTCCTTGGCCTCTTAGAATAGCATAAAAATTTCAAGAAACAAGTAGCGAGACATGACGTCCCAAGTTCAAATCTGGGATACTACCATCCCGGGATCCTAACATCCCGGGATCCTAGGGCCTCACTGTTAAACCATCAAGCCAACACCTATTGACAGAAAACTCTCCGTTTATATACAATAATTAATTGGATTTGAATAGAGTTTCAAGTTGATTGTTCTTAGAATAGATTTTGTATTGATATTATTAATAAAAGTTCTTTCTCTATTATAATAAAGTTCAATTCATATTAATAAACATAAATTCAATAATATTAAAATCATCTAAAAAAATGAGATATTAGTAAAAATCCTAGTTAAACCCTAACAAATTAAAAAAAAAAAAAAACATTTATAGTCTCCAGTTAAAAAAAAGCTTTGAATTATTTACGAAAATATAGTAAAGATACTAATCTCAATTATTATTATTCTTCAGAATCGCGTATTCCATAAAATTTGAGAAAGAAATTAAATATATTGACTTTTCAAATGGGTAGTGTTGTGTTTGGAAAATGGGAAATGGGTTTTCACGGTCCGAAAATAGATCTTTCGTATGACTCTTATAACGCAGGCCCCAAAACCATTTCCACCCTAAAAATTTAGAGAAGGCCCATTTTGGCTTTCTACTACGCCTCGTTCTCAGGCCATTGTGGAACTTATTCCCATACAATGTGCGTCCCCATAGAATAAAATAAATTGATAAATTGGCTGATATCATCAAAATATAATTAAACCAGAAGGCAACATGAACAAATTTGATAAAGAAGCTGATATCACTATGATTGCGATGTCTTCATTTTCTGATGTTTGATAACGACATGTGACATCAGCCCTATGTTAATTTGTTAAATATTTCTTGCAACATAAGTTTTTCCTCTGAAAGCTTCTATATATATATATATATATATATATATATATATATATATATGTGTGTGTGTTGCTTGAAGAGATAAAGTTCCTAATAAATTCTAAATAAAACAAGTGGAGAATTTAAAAAACAGAGAATCAGAGATACCCAAATCACTTTTATCTTTCAATTTTTTTTTTCATTTACATTACTCGAATAATAGCAGACAAGAATAAATTGAAGATTCTATTAAATAAATGAAGTTAAAAATTTTGATATATTGCATTTAATTTGAATGCTGTCTAGCTATTCCATTGACATTTTCCACTTCAAAACCTTCTTCATCGTTAGTCGGTATCATTTTGGTCCTCTTCATCGACCTTGTCTCGTATGTAGGATACCTCTTTTGTCCTTCTCCTTAGCCCACCTTTAAGCCAATCTACCACCTCCATCATGTTAGGTCTATTCTCTGGATTACTTTCGGTGCATCTCATTGCGACCATGATAGCCGATTTGAGCTGAGTTCGATCAAATTTGCCATTCAACCTAGGGTCAGCAATGTGATCAAATGCACCTTTTTGAATATATGGAGTGGCCCATTGAACAATGTCACGCTTCACACCTCCAGGGAGTTTCTCTAATGGTTTTTTGGCACTAATTATTTCCAAGAGCAAAATTCCAAAGCTATACACATCGCAGTTCTCGGAAACTTTACCCCACATGGCATATTCCGGAGCCAAATACCCTAGAGTTCCTTTTACTCTAGTGGTCAAATGAGTAACTCCATCTGGTATCAGCTTTGCAAATCCAAAATCTGCAACTTTTGCTTGGAATTCTTTATCTAGGAGAACATTGCTGGCTTTTATGTCTCTGTGTATTATATGAGGATTGGCCTTGTGGTGCAAATACCTAATTTTTCAAAAAATTGACATAGAAGTAGCCAGGATGAGAAACAATCTGTTTAATGTAAATTATTTTGCAAGTATGATGAATTTTACTTACAGCAATCCTTCAGCGGATCCAATAGCTATGTTCATTCTCCGAGTCCAATCCAGCAAACAATCTGAAGCGAGTTGGCCATGTAAATGAGTGATCAAGCTATGATTAGGCATATAATCATAGACTATAAGCCTTTCATCCCCGCCAGCATAAAATCCCCTTAAACCTAACAAATTCTTATGTCTCACCCTCCCAAGTATCTCCACTTCGACTGCAAATTCCATCTCTGCCTTTGCAGTCATCGCCTTCAGTCTTTTCACTGCTATCTGCAAGAACAACTTCAGATTAAAATAAGCTTATATAGCTAGATAAGGTTTTGTTTGCTTCATAATTATTAAAACTGCAGAAAATCAATGAAAGAAGAAAAGATGATCATGATTGCCTCTACTCCTTTACTTGTTCGACCCCAATACACGCTTCCAAATCCCCCTTCTCCAATCTTGTTATTGTTATGAAAGTTATTTGTTGCTTGCAGAAGCTCCTTGAGAGTGTATCTTTCCCAGGGATAATCGCTCTCGTTACTTGCACTGAAAGGAAAGATTAAAGGGTAAAAACTCAAAGCATGAAGTATTAATTAATTAATTGATGAATTTGTTAATGATAGTATGGCATACCTGATCATCACGGTTTGAGTTTCCCTGGGAAAGCCGCAGCAGAGACATTTCCAAGTCATTTCTTGTGCAAGAAAATTTCAAAATGAACCCAAATTAAATTGCAAGTGAGAATCGAAAGAGCGATCGAGGTTGGAGAAAACAAGAGGCAAGCAAATGTTTTGGAGAATTCTAAGCAGAAGGAAGAAGTCTTATGGTGAAGACAAAATGCAGCCTAGGAAGTCAAGAATAGCTTGGTGCTATAAAAATTTAAAAAAAAAATGAAAATACAAGATGGAGCCACTTCATCACAAGGTCACAACTGGATGTATTTTAGTGGCTGTTAGTATGTGCTAACTGCTAACCTGCTTTCCCATTGGAAATGTAACTTTATTAAATTCTTAATTATTTGTTTTAAACATTCTTTGGAATTAGTTTATCTATAGTATGTATTAATGCAGCTTTGATTAATTAACAAAAAGAGATGTGCGTTTTAATAAAATTTTGATTAGTAATGGAAAGTGACTAAAGGATTAATTGACCTGCGCATCAATCTAAACCATTCAATTAATTGACCTTCATTTTGATTAAGTTCAATGCAACAACAGAGGATCTTAACCCTAATGTATATGTATATGGACAGAGAGAGGATCTTAACCCTGGGGCTTTAAAAATTTAGGTTTGGATTGGCTAAATAAAGGTCATATATCAAAGACAATTAGTTAGCTGTCTTCATCTTATTTTTTTCATTATTTGTTTTTTCTCTCATAAGAAAATAGGATTTTAAATTCTAATTTACTCATAGTATCAAATAAATTCAATGGGAAGTTGACAATTTAAAGTTAGATAATAAAACTTGATGCTCAGAATATTTCAAGTCTTTTTAAGGCCAATTAATCGCATAAAAAGTCTTTTTTTTTTTTTTACGAATTTACATTTTAATTTTAATAATTTAAATTCAATTAGTAAACTTGTTATAATTCCGTTCAATTAGTTTTTTTTAAACAATTTCATTCAATTAATTAAATCAATCAAAATTAAAAATAATAAAATAATATATCTATTCTCTTCTCATTCAATCTTTTTTCTATCATGACAGGTGAATGAGAGAGGAAATTAAGTTGCCAGACACTATGCTTCAATAATCTCGGCCAGCCTACAATTGATTCCGTTTCTCCCAAGCCTTGCATGCCGTAGTCCTGTTCGAATCGAATCGTTGCAATCGCAGCCACCCAACCTACTCCAGTTCTTCATCTTCAGAATCAATGTAACCTCAAGTTCATCTTCTCTCTTGAACAATCAGTCGGCCTTCCCTTTTGCCAAATCACATACATCTCTCCCTCACAGCACACTACTATCTTTGCATTATATTTGTTCTCAATTTTTAGTTGTTTTGTAAGTAATTTGGAAATTCTTGTGAATAAATATAACTTTAAGAGTTATCTTTTCTGTTAATAAAAATTTTTTAATGTCTGATTGTCTGTTTTACTTGCAAATGATTTCGTCTTTTTCTGCCTTTTGAATTTTGACGTATTTGTTAAATTTCCCTACAACACAAAAGAAACTACATCAAGATGTTACCACACTTGCTCAAACCTATCCTTTTGTGGACAAACATCAATTACACCCAATAGAGCAATTCAAAAACTTAAAGCCCACAAAATTTTGAATCCCATTCTTTGGTTTTATGGGTTTTGGTTTTGTATTGACAACTTTTCTCATAATATGCATAATCACAAGCCACGCCATTCAACAAGAAGTCGACAGCCTTTCCCAATTATCAACACCAATCCATAAGCATACTTCAAAAACAACAATCAAACCCTCAAATATGGATCGTATTTTCCTGTTCAAAAAAAAAAAAAAACAAGTTAGGTATTTTTAATACCCGATATAATTGAGTTCTGTTGAAATATATTAGGATAATATATAATTAAATTTAAAATGAATTTTAATTAATTTTAAATAATATTTAAATATTAAAAATATTAATCAAATTTAAATATAATAATTTTATGAATACTCTATCATTTTCATCCCTACTCTCCCCACTCTCAAATAGTAAAAGAGAGATAAATAAAACCTACTTAATTTGCTTTTTCCCTCAATGTCTCTCTTATTTGTTATCGATATTCATCTCTCTAATGTCTCATCCTTTCTTTATCTTTAACTATTGTAATTACCAACTTCAATAATTGGGTGGTGGCAAAGGCAAAATTGATGGCTGCCGGCTGCCGCCTTCAACAACCTCGCTTTCTTTCTTTTTGCACGGGTGACTTTAGTTTTAGGACTAGGGGTTAAACTTAGAACACATCATGCTGACTTTAGTTTTTGTCAACTCATAATTGTCACGACTTGATTTCTGGGCTGGACCGGTTCTAGAACTTTGGTCAGCATAAGGTCCCTGAAACCCGTAATAAGCCTAACTATCTCTAATCTAAAGACAAAACTTAATAAGGTAGCCTAATTTTAAAGAAAATAAACGGAGAATGTCTGGTTATAAATTAGACTATCCAACCAGGAGCATTAACTCACCCGACTTGTAAACAAATAAAATCAGTAATATGGGGAGCTCAGCTCACACCTACAATACTCAAATCACATATCCAGATTTTGGGAGCTCAGCTCTTTCCATCATCAATTATAATAACATTTCAAACATCCAAGCAATTTCACATAATTAATTTTACAATTCTAGAATTATGTTATTACAATCCAAATAAAATAAAATACAACTATTAGTCCATGTGGAGGTCTAAATTTAAATAGAAGATAATAAAGAAAAAGAGTTTCTAAATTAAACAAAATATTTTTTACTTAAACCTACAGGGAAATAAAGCAGGTTAATTTCAATAAAGCCACCTGAGTAAAAATAGTTGAACAAGAGTGAGTTTTTGACTCAGAGAGTAAGATATTGATTTTAAATATAATTTATATAACTATCTAAAACTAATATATTCCTATGTATGAAATGCAATACATTCACATAGTTTAAACAATTCAATCAATATTCGCACAAAAGATAATTTGGAGCACACACGTACCCATGTATCACATCAATACATATATGGGAGCTGATCCCCTATACAGCTCTCTTAATCCAATACCTGCAAGCGAGGTCAACTCAAGCTGGACTTTCGCTTAATAATCCATATGCGGAGGCCAGTGAGATCAACTCAAAGCTGTGCTCACCCTGACTTATTCTTATATAAAGATTGGGTTCCAACGAGTCAAGCTCCAGCCACAACTACTCGTCCTACTCATATCCATATCCACACCATACTCACATTAACAGAAACACAGTTTCAAGTTATCTTAAGGCGACATCCACACACAAATTCAATAATATATACAGAAAAAGAGTGTACTTATCATTTAACTAATTATATACATACATAGAAGTGAATGCATGAGCATGCCTTGAATATAAAATTAATAATATTGAAATTATAAATAAAATCAATATCAACTTACAGATTATCCAAATGTCACTGGGGCGGCTGATAATATGAAAAAGGTTGACTTGGATCATCTAAATAATCATATTCAAGAAATTTATCAATATTAAATCCTATCAAAGAACTAAAGAGCCTAAGACACTCTAGATTTATGTTAAAAATCGCGAATTTTAATCGCACTTAGAACCTACCGAACCTGCAGAACAACTCAACTAGTACTTCTAAATCAAAGGCCTTAGGTGTACAACACAATAACAATATAATGCCCCTCTTGGACCTGCCAAGCCAGCTAATTCTCACGTAATTACACAATTCAACTATTAAACTTAAAACTAACATTTTGCAAAAACTATCCAAATTAATATAATTATTCCCTGCAATCCTTAACAATGGCATTCTACTATTGTAATTATAATTATAATTTTGTAGCTACCCATGAATATTTTATAGATTTTTATTCTAAACTCCACATTAGGTAAAAAAGGGAATTTGGAGTTTAGGTTTACCTACACCAATTCTAACACCTAGAACATATCTGGGGTGTCTAAAAATGGTAGGAAGCACTATAATATTGACCCGCTTCCGAAGTAAGTCCAGCAGCCCACGTGTCTGGCCTGAAATTGCAATCCAGGTTGTTGGTGGAATTTCTTCAAAACAAAAATATATATGCGAAGCTCACAATACCAGGAGTTAGAGTAAAATTTCCATTTAATTAAAAAGACTCATTAAATATCCAAAAAATCATTGGTAAATTCGTGGGATCCACTAAATTTTTAATGTCAGAAAAAGCTCAAATTAATGTCGTTGCAAAGCTCTCAAAATGTAGGACACACTGGAGGTCTCAAATTTTTTATAAGATTTACAGTTTAGAAGAAATCTAGCCAAGAAATTGAAAAAGGCTAAAATTTTTCTGGCTAGATTCGCACAAACCGCCCCATGAAAATTTATAAAATTAATGTCTATGAAAAGCTTACGAGGTATAAAACAAAAAGAGAATAAAACCCAGTTCGATTGGTGGATGGAATCGCCAGAAATGACGAGGGAAAGTGAAGGATAGCAGTACGCGCAAGGGGAGTTTTTAGGCCACATTTCTAGCTGGAAAGTGAAGGATAGCAGCACGCCAACGCACGCACACTGCTCCAAATTACCACAACAACATCCATGGCACATCAACAATTATGAATGCAACATAAATCGTGCCTAGAGTTTAACTACATAAATATATGCATATAAGTGATGCATGGGCATGCTTGAACATATAATAATATCGAAATTACAATTAAAATTAATATTTTACTCACAGTACACCGTCGACTATTGTGGCTGCTGGATGCAGGAAAATAGTTGATCTCGATCACCTAATAATTAAATTATAAATTTATTAGTATTAACTCAAAATAAAACTCTAAAGAGGCAATAGACAGCCTAATTCATGCCGGAAATCCGGCAGAGTTTCCCCTATACCTGGGACCTACCCAACCTGCAAAGAGGCTCAAATAACACTTCTAAATTCTCAATTTCCACAATCACATCTCATTAATATCACATGGCCCCTCCTGGGCCCTCCAAATCAGACTATACTCAAAATCTTAAAAATTACGTTTTAGTCCCTATAATTGATATTTTTCCAAAAACCCACTCAAACAAGCTCTAAAATTTTAAAATTTTGCCCATGTCTTTAATAATATTATAAGGCTATTGCAAAAGGAATTATAATTTTCTAATCACCCATGATTATTTTATTCAAGAATTTTACTCGATTCCATAAGTTTCCAACATCTAACGTATTCTTAATCCAACCCAATTAAATATTTACATATTTAAACTTCCATCCTCAAGCTTCAACCAATTATATAAAATTTAATTATCTTAATTTCAAATAATCTTATATGCCCATATGCTAAAATCTAACTAAAATCTATCTATATTTTTCAAAAATATTCTACAATCACTCAAAAATTCAACAAACACCATAGAATATCTCCAAATAATTTTACTTTCATCATATATTTTTCTTAGAATTTTTCTCCAATTTTTCCTGTTTAAGAAACACTGTATTTATGCTCCATGCATGAGAAATAATGAAAATTGTCTTACCCGGTTTATCTGTGTCTCAAAATTCCAAAAATTTATGAGGAAGCCTCGAAGTTGAACCATCTCCATAGTTCATCGGAGCCATCACGGCACCACCGCCACGCGGTGGCGTCACGCCGACATTTGCCGGTCTGATCATACCACCATGTTCCTCTCCTCTTCCTCACCCATATGTGGTCTCGGATCGTCGATCCAACGGTTGGATCGTCGTAGATCCGACGAAAAAGTTTGAAAAACCCAAACTTCTCTCCTCCATATCTCACTCATCCGACCTCCATTTGCCTCAAAATTGGTATCAAAAGAAAGCTCTCGGAACAAGCTTTCCAACGCCACCGAATCGCCGATCGGACGTCGATGAAGCCGATCGCTACGGAAGCCGCCGCCATCTGGCGCTGTTTTCTCTCTCCTCTCCCTCTCATGCCGCCGTTTCTGGTGGTCGCCGGAGGGTCGCCGGCCGGTGGGGAGCTGCTTGGGACGTCGCCGGCCGGTCACCGGAGAAAGGAAGAAGAAGAAGAGAGGGAAGGAAAGGGAGAGAAGAAAATTGGGGGGGGGGGGGGGTTCCTCCTCCCGTTTTTTATTTTGATTTTTTTTTTTTTAAAGCTGCTGTGACAGTGGGAAACCCACTGTCACACGCCAATCCCATTTTTTAAATTTTTTTTTTTTTAATTTTCTGGGTTGTTACATTCTTCCCCCCTTAAGAAAAATTCGTCCTCGAATTTACGAATAAACAAGAGATATGGAAAAGAAGATTATCGAAATAAGTGCAATCATTACTCCTCCAGCTATGCAGATATTGGTAAAACATTTATTCTTCGAACTCTTCGTATATTATATATGACATTCTACTGTTCTCTGATTCTACTATAGTGTCCTATTTGTCATCATCTCTTTCTAGAGGGCTTTTATCTTGTAACTATTCATTGACCATTTTTTTGACATTTCAAGTATTCGCTATACCTCACTGTTCTTGACTTGATGTCTCATAACTTCAATCAACTTTGGTGCTTACCTCACTTTTATTACGCCCCACCATGTCTCTTGGTGACTTCAGTCATCATTCCTTTGTTTTAATAATCTTTGTTTCCCCAATGACATAACTTATGTTCCTTATTCCATGGTATCCTATGAGTAGCTTTCCTGTAGCTCCTAATCTAGGCATCTTGTTCGAGATCTTCACTCTACTTATGACCTCAGTGGTCAATACCTATAAATCTTCTCCTCCCATGATACTTCAAATTTTTAATCTCTTTTGTGTCATTACTAAGGTATTTAGACCAACCTCTATCGATCTTATGTAACTAGTCAGGTAGAGTCTCCTCTAAGGGCCAAGTGTATCATTTATCAATATTGGAAAGTAAACTTGGTCTCTCCTTCTAGGTAACAAAAGTGTTTATGTTCTCTGACAACTCATCCCATATGACTTATCAATTCTCACTCCTTCTCTGGAATATAAATATCTAGACTTCTTCCTATAGCTTCTTAGTATATGGCCTACTTCTGACACATTGGCACTCAGATCGAGGCTCTACTACCCCTTTAATCTATCATCTCATAATAACTTGTTTTAAACAGCTCTTGGTGTGTTCCTAGCATACCTATTCCTCCTTATCCTCATCATTATAACTAGCTCTATCGAGCTTTCTTCCTATCGTTTGAATCTTATCCACTTCCTTTTCCTATTTTTGCTATTGTTGATATCTTTTCGACCTGCTCCACTTATTCCTTAATCTTAATCCTATTTCACCCTTACACCTTTTTCCTTCAAGGATGTCCATCCCATCATCAACTTTAACTTTCATTTTATTTCTTAGTCTTATCTTGATTACTAGTTCTATTACTTCGAGAATTATAACCTTACGATTTACTCCTACCAGCAAATTCTTCACCTTATGTAACACTTGTGATTAACCATAGAAATTTTTTTTTTTTTGTATTCCCTTTTTCCAACTTAACTATCAGAACATTATCATTCCCCACCAGCCTCAGTAGGAAATTGCTCATCCTGGATGGATAGGAGCCCTTGAAACTATAAGTTCCATCTGAACTAACACAGCTGTGGAAAATGTATACCATGCCTTAATTCTAAACAAAATACTTCATGTGTTCATTTGTAGACCCTTATTTTGTGATGAATATGTGCATTGAGGCCGTGGGAAACCCGATGATGAAAAAATTATATGATTGTAAGATGTAATTGGAGGTATGGAGCTGAATTATTAATTCCGTGGCATGATCTTGAAAAAATAAAAATAATAATAAAGTTTTGGGGAAATTAATTTAATTAAATTCAAATAAAATTTTATTTTGTTTAAATTTAATATGGGCAGTTCTTAAATGGATCTAATTAAGTTTAATTGGGCTCTATGGGCCTAAGAAAGCCTAGTTAAAAATTTTAAATGGGACCCATTTAATTATTTTATAAAAATTAAAATAACAAAATATCTCTCTCCTCCTTGGCCCCACTCTCTTCCTCACTCCCTATTGGTGCATTCCATTTTTTCCTGTCTTCCTATTGGTTGAAACACCTCACCCATATCCCAGTCTTATTCGAATTATGCAATCGTAGTTATTTAAATCATCTAAACTTTATCACCTTAAGACTCCAAACCCTACCACACCTCTTTCTCACTCCCTATTGGTGCCTTCCATTTTTTCTTGTCTTCCTATTGGTTGAAACACCTCACCCATATCCCAGTCTTATTCGAACTCTGCAATCGTAGTTGTTTAAATCATCCTAAGACTCCAAACCCTATCACACCTCTCTCCCAAAACCCTATAAATACCCTACTAGAGAAGGGAAGAAGGGGGGGAGGATGAAAGGAAAGAGGAAGAGAAAATTCAGAGCTACAGGAAATTTGGAGATATTCAAGGCTTTTTGAGTTTTTCCTTATTTTTTCTTTTCTTCAAGAAATTTTCATACAAGATTTCTGGAATGTCAGTTTTTGTTGTTTTCTTTTCAAGATTCAAGATCTATGCCACACAATATTTTAATTCTATGCTCTTTGTCTTCAATTTATTTTATATGTTCATATAGATCATGTAATCATGTTTAATTTGAGGGGATACACAACTCTGCACATGTTTAGTTTCTGTCTCTCGTATTTTTATTATTTTTCTTTATTTTCTGAATCTGTAAAAAATTTGAAAAAATTACATTCATATTCTACACGAAATTCCATTAATTTTAGGCTCAAGAATCACTAAAAAAGCTTTAATATTTTGTAAGTTATGGCTGTTTGAAGTTAGGATTCCTGTAAAATCTGATTTGCAGGATATCCGACTTGTGGAGCCCATATCTCCCTTGTTCCTTAATATTTTTGTGCAAATCTAGTGTCTAAAATTAACTTCAGAATCTTATGAATCTTTTCCAATTGGTTTTGCATTCATATCTTTTGTGGTTAATGAGTTATGAATTTTACAAAAAAGTAGTACGATTCTGTCACTTAGAAGAGTTACGATTTATGTAGACCATTCGGCTAGGGTTTTGTTTGATTTATAAATTTTATGTTATTGTATGATATGTAGGCTGTCTTCTGTAATTTTTTTATGATTTTTGGGCATGTTTAACTATTTTTAAAAAATTAAATTTCTTGCTACTGTTAATCTGCCAGAATTTGAAAATTGTATATTTATGCATATTCTTGTATTTTCTTGGGTTTTAATTGATATTTGATCTATTTTTTCTGTGTTCTTTTAATTCAAGAAGTGTTATGAAGTGTTTGGATAATGTTAGAAGACTTAGACCATTAGGTAGTTGTAATTAATTAGGAATCTTAACCCTTCAGGAGACTAGAGTTAGAATCCAATGTAAATTGTTATTAATATTTTCTTTATTTCTTTTATTTTCTTTAGTTTCTTTATTTTTTATTACAAACAAAATTGGTAAGTAGCCCTAAGGTAAGTACCAAAGACGGCATTTGCGTGGAGCTTATATGGAGCTAAACGGGAGTAAGCCAGGGATATCATTGCCATACTAGAAGAGAAGACCCTTTTTTAAGGGTAGCTTGCCCCAATGGCAACTGCATTTACCAACAGGTAAGTAGCTCTAAACTTCTCGAATAACCATTGGTATGAAATTGTAGTAATAATAGAACTTTTATTTGGTAAATTAAAATTAACTTTGTTTTTAATTTAACTGACTTTTGCATGTAATTAATTTAAATAAATACTTTGTAAATTAAAATTAATCTTGTTTGTAAATTAAACTAACATTGGCATGTAAAATAAATTTAATTTAATACTTGGTAATTGTAAAATAAATTTGCATGTTAGAAATCTTTTTTAGGTTGTGATTGTTTGGGACTTATGTGATATTAGAATAAATTACACATGTACATAATTAACTTAGTTTAATTATCCTTAGGGTAACTTGGTGAAAATTAATTAATTAGGTTAAATAGAAACGTAGGGTTATTTGAAATTGAATTTGTTTGTAAATTAAATTCCCAATAATAAATTAATTTTAGTCATCTGGTAAATATCATTTAAATAATTAGCAACCCCATAGATAGGAATTACTTGTGCATGAAAATTGTGTGTAAACAACAATCCTTTTATGAATTACTTGCGTGTAGGATTATAATTGCATTTTTTAGGATGAAGTTTAATAAAGGAATGATAAACAAAACTTTTAGAAACATTAGTAGAGGACTGGCACTCGAATTAACGAGGTTAGACCAGCGTAAGGGGTGCCTAACACCTTCCTTACGCACCCACTATCCCGAACCTAAACATTGGGCTATGGTAATGACGGTTGTGGAAACTCGCAAGGAGTAAGTTGCCATCCATGACCCTCGGAAGAAACATCGAATATGTCCGGTTATTATCCGGGTGGCGACTCCTGTCTATCTATGCCTTCATGGCATAAATCCTTAGTACCGCGGTAGTGTTATGGAAAGACGGTACTTACCAGTGGTTTGATTCTATTAGGATTGTATGAAATGCATGTCTAGTAAATACTGTCTAAGGAGTTGGTACTTAAATGAGGCCATTGTGACTCTACCATCTTTCCTGGGCATTACCTGGTGCATTTTATATAATTCTAGTGGATGATATTTCACCTCACGCCCCACCCCTTACCCCTACAGCCATGACTACTGGGACTAAATGGATAGTTACTCCAATATGTTTCTATTAGTCTAATATTATTCCTTTGTTAAACTTTTTGCATTGCACTACACTATCACACGGATCACCCTTACCCTTTCAGCCTCGTTAGTACTAGCCAAGGAGACCATGGTTCTACTCGAGCCATGACGAATTGGTGAATGCTAGCACCCCATGCCCGTACCTTCGAGTATATAAAAGAGCCACAGCTCCGGCCGTTGTGCTTAATGGACAAGCTCTCGCATGGGTGACCCTTTTCCTACCCGATGAAGCCCATGAGCCATAGATTTTAACCTTAGGTACCCCATAGATTTTTGTTGTGCTAAATTTATAACCTTACTATTCAAACCATAAGTTCTAGTGGTAGTTGAGATGAACCTAGGCCTATGCATAAGCCCAATGTGTGTATAGGCCTAAGACCATTTCAAAACCCATGTTAAGCAAGAGGATGCTTACTTATGGTTAAACTTTAAGGATATAAATCCTTTATTTGTGAGGGAAGGATCATCCTGGACCATCCCCTGTTGGTGTGTCCAGTGTACTATAGCCTAGGGTATAATTTTTTCCCTGCACATGAGAGTTGAAGGTATAAGGGGGCGAAGATTCAGTTCTGGAGATTTTCTTTTTTTTTTCCGATTTTGAGTCAGTCTTTGGTCCGATTTTAGTTCAGTTTATATGGTCTAGTTTTGGTTCAGTTTTCATTCTATTGGTATGGTTCAGTTTTCATTTTGTAAAAGTAAAGGCAAAAAAAAAAAAAAAAAAGAAGAAAATGGTTCATTCATGCATTTCATTCATGTACATAGTATGCTTAGGTTAACCCTTAAATCCTATTTTTTTTTAGCAAACATAGCCTCAAAACACACTAAAGAGACTTCTAATTAGGTCACTTGGGTTAGGGAATGGAAGAGACTAGTAAGGATTTCTCCTGCACTACTTAAGATGGAAAAAACTATGGCCGTGCTTGATGAAATATTGAACGCCAAGATGTTTGAGCTAGAAGAGACAATTGTGGTCAACTTTAGAAAGAGGCCCCGAGGTAGGCCAATTAAGTGGCATTAAAGTTATTGAGGTTCAAATTGTGTCTCACACCCCAAGGAGATTTTTTCCAAATCAGCCAACCCTTATCCTAAGTTTTGGAGCGTCTCAAAGTTCAAGACCTCCTACAGCTCTTAGCACCCAGACCACTACCAAATCCACTCTCACCTAGCTATGATATCAACCAATGTTACCGGTTCTACCAAGCCCACAGTCAAGACACCGACTGATGCTTTCAACTTAAGTATGATATCTAAGACCTAATTGATGCTAAAAGGATAATTGACCCAGAAAATTAACCTAAAAGCCCCATGCCTAGCCAACATTTCCACCTACACCAGGTCTCTACATGATCTCCATCACCCCAAATAACCCTAACAGAATTATTGACTTTATCCAACCTATCCAAAAGCCTAATGAACTTATCCAACCCATCCAAAAGCCCAGTGAACCTATACAACCCATCCAAAAGCCCAATGAACCTCAGTCTATAATGGTTGTTGACATTTGTGATAATTCTAGCTATGATGAGGGTCCTTAGGAAGTATGGACTGATTCTGATGAGGACATAGTTACATTACAACTAAATGGTTCAGTTCCAGTAGTGTCTGATTTTCAAGTTGTTAGGATCTATGAAAATTAGATGGATCTAAAAGTGGCTACTATGAAGAAAGGGATAAAGTATTTTCCTAGCATAGGCCTAGGAAAAAGTATAGATGGCTTGGTGACTTTTCTTGAGATGAAGGGGCAGATCACGAGTTATGGTTTAGGCTATGAGCCAAGTGAAGAGAAAGAAGAACCAAAGCCTCCTAAGTCCCTGAAAGAGGGGGCAATTACTTGAACATATGATTAAGGGTTACCACATGTGAAAGAGCTAAAGCAGAAAATCAGCACCATTAATCTAAGGACTGCATGGGAAGCCAAACACCTAAAGCTACACCCCTAAGTTTGAGTCTGTCTTTTGTAATGCTCACAGTAGTGATACTGATGTTTCCAATTCTGATGTACTTGATAAAGATTTTGAGGCAAAGATCAATAACATGACCAGTCTTTTTGCTTACTTATTTGATGTTTATTCTGATGGGCGTATGCATGGCATTCATAATCATTTAGAATTTATTTCTATTAATGCATCAAAATCAATCTCTATTAATTTGGGTACACCAAATAATCCTAAAGACATTAAGTTAGCTGAAGATTTAACCCAAGAAGAAAAAGATAAATTTATAGCCTTGTTAACAAAGTACCAAGAAGCACATGCCTCGAGCTTAAAATTAGATGGCTGATTCCCAAGCCAAGCTAATGTCCCCATAGGAAAAGAATGATCAAAAGTTGACTTGGCTAGTTATCCTAATGAGGAGTAAAATTTCATGCTATGAAGAATTAATAGTGGCACCTGTGGACCTAGAGGGAGAAGGAAAATGATATGAAGACATAAGGAGGTCTCTGGAAGTGAGAGAATACTCGCAATAAGCCTACAAAAGAGATAGAGCAATAATTCATAGATTAGCCACTCAATTTACTTTAGCTGGGGGGCAATTCTACAAACTCTTATGTGTGATAGAAATATAGGCTGAGCAAATAATGAAAGAAGTACATGCAGGAATGTGTGGTCCCCATATAAATGGAAAGGTTATAGTTGAAAAGAAAAAAAAAATGTTTGAAACATATAAGGATTGGCTTGAAAAACTCATTTATGTTCTTTAAGGTTATCGTAGTACTACAAGGACATCCACGAGGGTAACCCCATTCTTTTTAGTGTATTGGACTAAAGTAGTACTATTCATTAAGCAAGAAGTCAAATCCTTAAGAGTGATGCTAGAAGCTAAGACCCTAGAAAATGAGTGGGCCTAGAAGAGATATGAGGAACTAGCTTTGATTGATGAAAAGAGGATGTGAGCCTTGTATCGTATGCAGGCTTATCAGAGGAAAATAACTAGAGCCTTTAATGAAAAGGTGAAGCCAAGAAAGATCAAAGAGGGAGACATGGTTTTGAAACAAGCTCGGCCCATCCCTTTTGATTTAAGAGGAAAGTTTAACGCAAGCTAGGATGGTCCATACATAGTCAAAAAGATCTTGCTACTATAAGAATATCAGACCTGGATGGGAATGAATTTCAAGAACCAGTCAATTTAGACAGGCTCAAATGGTACTTTGTGTGAGATAGGCCCGCTAGGCTGAAAACTTACAAAAGATGGTTTAGGAAAAAGTAAGGGTCAAAGAAAAAAAAAAGAAAAGAAAAGAAAAAAAATGCTAGATTGAAAACCTGCAAAAGGCAGTCTAGGCAAAAGGAGAGATGAGAGAAGATCTGGATGGAAAACCTGAAAAGGCCATTCGGCAGGTTATAAAGCTTATTTCTAACTTTGGAATGTTAGAAATTTGGCAAAACTAAATGTAAGAGGGAGTAATGGTGTACCTGAATAAATAAAGAAGTTTGTATTGCATTAACCAGGAATAGGTATTATTTAATTATGATTGTGAATGTTTGCGTCTTGAGGGATACATCAAAAGATTAAGTAATTAAACTACATTGTATTGATTTAACATATTGTCTTGTGAGCATGATAGAATAGGTGCTTGATATGAATATCCTGGTGATTGTCTAATTTCAAAAAGGAAAAAAAAGAGAAAAAGAATAAGAAAAACAAAAGAAAAAAGAAAGCTCGCTAAGTGGAAAACCCGAAAGGGCCTCTTAAGCAAAAGTTAGAGCAAGCCCGCTGAGATGAAAACTCTAAAGAGCATTTCAGGCAAAGGTTAGGGCACAAAGAATTGAGTTCATGGAAGAGAAAGGAGTCAAGGCAGAAAAAGTTTTGAAATAGCTGTAGAATAATGAAGCATGGGGGAGAGAAGAAAAAGAAAAATCAGAAGGAAATTGTATTGTGACCTTAAGGAAGTCATTTTTGGTGAATAGTTCTTCTCAAAAATTTTGAGGTTATAAGAAAGTTTTTGCAAAAAGAGGTCCCTCAGAGGACCAAGTTTTTTTTAGAATCTTTAGTAAAATCAGCATGCCCATGATAGGAAGTAGCATATAGGAAACATAAAAATCAGAGAGAATTTTGAGACCCAATCATTCTAAATTTTTCAAATCATGACAGATATTTTTTGGTAAGTCCTTAGACGTTGTTTAGGGCGCATGACATAGTTGTGTAAGGCATAGAAGAACATGCATCAACATGTCATCTGCAGGTGTGTAAGGCGTAGAAGAACATGCATCACCACAGTTTCAAGTGTCGAACTACGAGGGGGTCTGATTCTTCCTCAGGATAGCGAGGGAGATATGTAGGTAGTTTAGGACCGCGGTCCTAAATACGAACCCACAACATTTCATGACAGATGTTTTTTGGTAAGTCCTTAGACGTTGTTTAGGGCATATGGCATAGTTGTGTAAGGCGTAGAAGAACACGCATCAACATGTCACCTGTAGGTGTGTAAGGCGTAGAAGAACATGCATCACCACGCTTTCAAGTGTCGAACTACGAGTGGGTCGATTCTTCCTCGTGATAGCGAGGGTGATACGTAGGTAGTTTAGGACTGCGGTCCTAAATACGAATCCATAACATTTCAAAACACAGAGTTGCCATTATCATGAGACTGTAGCTAGTCTCATGATACAGAGTGCATCGACAGAGCAAGATGCACTCAATTTTCACATGACACAGTTATCACTGTTATGAGACCGTAGCTAGTCTCATGATGCAGAGTGTATCGACAGAGCAAGATACACTCATTTTTCACATGACACAGTTATTACTGTTATGAGACCGTAGCTAGTCTCATAACATAGAGTATGTCGACCGAGCAAGATATACTTGATCCTCATAGTTATTAGAAATTTGAGTTTCACTTTGACGAAACTTGAGCAATGCTTTCGCATTGATTTCAACTTTCGCCAAAGTGGGGGGCAAACTGTAGACCCTTATTTTGTGATGAATATGTGCATTGAGGCCGTGGGAAACCCGATGATGAAAAAATTATATGACTGTAAGATGTAATTGGAGGTATGGAGCTGAATTATTAATTCCGTGGCATGATCTTGAAAAAATAAAAATAATAATAAAGTTTTGGGGAAATTAATTTAATTAAATTTAAATAAAATTTTATTTTGTTTAAATTTAATATGGGCAGTTCTTAAATGGATCTAATTAAGTTTAATTGGGCTCTATGGGCCTAAGAAAGCCTAGTTAAAAATTTTAAATGGGACCCATTTAATTATTTTATAAAAATTAAAATAACAAAATATCTCTCTCCTCCTTGGCCCCACTCTCTTCCTCACTCCCTATTGGTGCATTCCATTTTTTCCTGTCTTCCTATTGGTTGAAACACCTCACCCATATCCCAGTCTTATTCGAATTATGCAATCGTAGTTATTTAAATCATCTAAACTTTATCACCTTAAGACTCCAAACCCTACCACACCTCTTTCTCACTCCCTATTGGTGCCTTCCATTTTTTCTTGTCTTCCTATTGGTTGAAACACCTCACCCATATCCCAGTCTTATTCGAACTCTGCAATCGTAGTTGTTTAATTCATCTAAACTTTATCATCCTAAGACTCCAAACCCTATCACACCTCTCTCCCAAAACCCTATAAATACCCTACTAGAGAAGGGAAGAAGGGGGGGAGGATGAAAGGAAAGAGGAAGAGAAAATTCAGAGCTACAGGAAATTTGGAGATATTCAAGGCTTTTTGAGTTTTTCCTTATTTTTTCTTTTCTTCAAGAAATTTTCATACAAGATTTCTGGAATGTCAGTTTTTGTTGTTTTCTTTTCAAGATTCAAGATCTATGCCACACAATATTTTAATTCTATGCTCTTTGTCTTCAATTTATTTTATATGTTCATATAGATCATGTAATCATGTTTAATTTGAGGGGATACACAACTTTGCACATGTTTAGTTTCTGTCTCTCGTATTTTTATTATTTTTCTTTATTTTCTGAATCTGTAAAAAATTTGAAAAAATTACATTCATATTCTACACGAAATTCCATTAATTTTAGGCTCAAGAATCCCTAAAAAAGCTTTAATATTTTGTAAGTTATGGCTGTTTGAAGTTAGGATTCCTGTAAAATCTGATTTGCAGGATATCCGACTTGTGTAGCCCATATCTCCATTGTTCCTTAATATTTTTGTGAAAATCTAGTGTCTAAAATTAACTTCAGAATCTTATGAATCTTTTCCAATTGGTTTTGCATTCATATCTTTTGTGGTTAATGAGTTATGAATTTTACAAAAAAGTAGTACGATTCTGTCACTTAGAAGAGTTACGATTTATGTAGACCATTTGGCTAGGGTTTTGTTTGATTTATAAATTTTATGTTATTGTATGATATGTAGGCTGTCTTCTGTAATTTTTTTATGATTTTTGGGCATGTTTAACTATTTTTAAAAAATTAAATTTCTTGCTACTGTTAATCTGCCAGAATTTGAAAATTGTATATTTATGCATATTCTTGTATTTTCTTGGGTTTTAATTGATATTTGATCTATTTTTTCTGTGTTCTTTTAATTCAAGAAGTATTATGAAGTGTTTGGATAATGTTAGAAGACTTAGACCATTAGGTAGTTGTAATTAATTAGGAATCTTAACCCTTCAGGAGACTAGAGTTAGAATCCAATGTAAATTGTTATTAATATTTTCTTTATTTCTTTTATTTTCTTTAGTTTCTTTATTTTTTATTACAAACAAAATTAGTAAGTAGCCCTAAGGTAAGTACCAAAGAGGCTATTTGCGTGGAGCTTATGTGGAGCTAAACGGGAGTAAGCTATGGATATCATTGCCATACTAGAAGAGAAGACATTTTTTTAAGGATAGCTTGCCCCAATGGCAACTGTATTTACCAACAGGTAAGTAGCTATAAACTCCTCGAATAACCATTGGCATGGAATTGTAGTAATAATAGAACTTTTATTTGGTAAATTAAAATTAACTTTGTTTTTAATTTAACTGACTTTTGCATGTAATTAATTTAAATAAATACTTTGTAAATTAAAATTAATCTTGTTTGTAAATTAAACTAACATTGGCATGTAAAATAAATTTAATTTAATACTTGGTAATTGTAAAATAAATTTGCATGTTAGAAATCTTTTTTAGGTTGTGATTGTTTGGGACTTATGTGATATTAGAATAAATTACACATGTACATAATTAACTTAGTTTAATTATCCTTAGGGTAACTTGGTGAAAATTAATTAATTAGGTTAAATAGAAACGTAGGGTTATTTGAAATTGAATTTGTTTGTAAATTAAATTCCCAATAATAAATTAATTTTAGTCATCTGGTAAATATCATTTAAATAATTAGCAACCCCATAGATAGGAATTACTTGTGCATGAAAATTGTGTGTAAACAACAATCCTTTTGTGAATTACTTGCGTGTGTAGGATTAGAATTGCATTTTTAGGATAAAGTTTAATAAAGGAATAATAAACAAGACTTATAGAAACATTAGTAGAGGACTGGCACTCGAATTAACGAGGTTAGACCAGGCGTAAGGGGTGCCTAACACCTTCCCCTTACGTACCCACTATCCCGAACCTAAACATTGGGCTATGGTAATGACGGTTGTGGAAACTCTGCAAGGAGTAAGTTGCCATCCATGACCCTCGGAAGAAACACTGAATATGTCCCGGTTATTACCCGGGTGGCGACTCCTGTCTATCTATGCCTTCGTGGCATAAATCCTTAGTACCGTGGTAGTGTTATGGAAAGACGGTACTTACCAGTGGTTTGATTCTATTAGGATTGTATGAAGTGAATGTCTAGGAAATGCTGTCTAAGGAGGTGGTACTTAAGTGAGACCATTGTGACTCCACCATCTTTCCTGGGCATTACCTGGTGCATTTTATATAATTCTAATGGATGATATTTCGCCTCACGCCCCACCCCTTGCCCTACATCATTCTCCTTAATATAATCACATATACTGCATATAGCTTTCTAAACTTCAACCTCAAATTATCCACCAGCAACAATTTCATCTATTGAAACTCATCCATAAATAGTACTTCCTCTAGCTCATAGTTTAAAACGGTGGCAAGCCTTGGTAGCTAACTCCTTTTGACTCCTGTCATTATTCTGATCGTCATTTCATATTTAACACTAGGTACGTACTTACTGTCATTCTCATATCACAAAATTGTATATGAATTGGTGCCTACTAAACTCTCAAATAACTAGGTCTCCTTGACTCAGTCTCTGTTCCTTATATAACCTTTTAGAATCAAAAGCACAAGCTAAACTTGAAAAGAAAGAAAAATATCCTCTTATATTCAACTACGCCCAATTGTCCATATAATAACGTTTAACCTATGTTTCTTAGTCTTTCTCTTCAAATTTCATCATCTCCTAGCACAATTGTGCTCTACCTATAAGGTATCATCTGCATGAACCCTTTACCGTACCATTGTCCTTCCTGACATAATATTTTATAATTTATTAACTTTACTTATACTCGACCTATGATTCATATCTATTATAGTTTATATTGTGCCCTTAACTTTTGTTGATTCCTGAAAGATTTCTCTCACTAATAAATTCTTCCAACACTAATTCCACCCTTATCTATGGTCATTAATTTGATCCTTGAACTTTCTAGTGATTTATAACCATCCAGACTTGTCATTTTTCGTTCTACCCCTACTATTGTCCTGTCGTTATTGCTTCACTACAAAGTGATTCTGTTGATCACACTAAAGACGTTTGCTTGACATTCATAACGAACCTCTAACTACCTTCTCACTATCTCAAAAGTCTAATCTAAAGCCTATGTGTCATTATCTATCATTCTTTTCCTCTCATCATACCTATTTGATCCCTTAGACTGACTTTTATTCAACTTACTGCTTACTAACTTCTCTTTCTCTGCCTAATTAGATAGTCCGCAATATCATCGCACACCTTCTACTTTTTACTCATTATTATTGTATTCCATACCTCCATCACTATTCTCACTAATGTGGTCCCATTTTGGGTTTTCCATCCTTGTCATTCTCCTTGCCAAGAATAACACTTAGCCTACCCTATATCTTAACTTTGTTCCTTTTTATTATGCGCCATTCAGGTTGTCCTTTCATTTATTTCCTTTGTCTTACCCAAAATAGAACTTGACTATTCTATCCCTGGTTCCATTCTTCTTCCTAACATGACAGCTGTACTTGCTAACTATATGTTTCAGAGTCTCTACCACGTTATCACATATCTGTGCTACTCAGATTTGGTCCTTTGACCACTCTAGCTAGTACTTCCACTGGCATTTAGATTATATTTCATTTGGAATCAATTGTCCAAACTTTCATTCTGCACTTTCTTTATCCATTGGCCTTCTATGATTTATCTTTGCTAATTTATTACTCTTAATACTGTTATAATTAGATTATACTATTGTTTTGAATAATATGAAGTTAGAAAGGAACTCAGGAAATTGCAGTCATACTTTTATCGTATGATTTCTATTCTTATCCTTTAGCTTACATAATACCCTTACTACCTCGAGAACTGATTCTGCAGTAATTTTATTTATTTGTTATTATTATTATTATTATTATTATTTTCCATGTTTACTCAATTTGCTAAAACTTAAGATTCCGGGCACCCAAACCCGTCATTCAATTCAAAGGATTTACATCCATCGTGATCTGATTATATATGATTCCTATAATGAAACTTGTATCCTCTGCGAGATACCCGAGCCAACTACTCTCTACCACACTCTACAGTCCCATCTGGGGCACTATTTGGTTGGTCACCATTATTAGTAATAACTTTCGATCCCTTCTGAAAAGATAGGACTACACCCTAACTTGCTGCAACAAAGGTACTACATTTACCACCTTGCCCAAACCATGTCAAATTAATGACTCTCCTATCATATCATATCTCTGTGAATCATCAATTCATAGTTTTGACCTTCCCTAGGTAGTAGGGTTGCACTTTACACCTTGCTAATACACACAAGGTATCCTATTCTCACTAAGTTCTAAGCAAAACGTCTGTCATTCTGCAAAAATCATCCAAAATTCCATACCGAAGACTAGATGGTCTCACTCTATAGGTGTCACTTTTTACTTTGCAACTAGTCCGAAACCTCTGGTCTGATGGCAACTCTTAATGCAACTCTAGCTCATGCTAGGGTAACCGAGTCATTGACTCTAGTTACCACCTAACTGTAACCTTTCGATATTCTAGCTCTAGACTCTTAACCAGGAGTTCCCAACTTCTCTGCAGATATAGAACTCTGTTCTGGCACAATCGTACCAAAACAGAGGCCATCCGCAAACACCCTCATTATGGATTACCACGGGGATGCACGCAGCTCTACACAATAATCTCATGCTGCATCAGTAATCTGCAGCTTACAGAGCAGACATCGAGAACATTGTATAGTTACTACGATACGTCCTGACAGACTAGGTCTCCCAATTTCTTATATCTCTTGAATTTTCTATTATCATAAACTTATTCTGACTGGGTCATCCACTGATGACTGCCAGCAGTGGTATCCTCATCCTTATCTAGGGCAACTGTACTTGCAAGACTCACCTTTATGTAGTCGTGCCTTACACAAAATGGGCACACCATTTAAACCCATACAGACAGAAACATAGCATTTCTTGGAGTACGTATCCTCATGATGGACCTCACATGTCTACTAACTCTATTTCACATTTCTATGTACTCCACGAAAATCAAGACACTAATTGAGGCACTTTTATATTTCCCGAGGTATAACGCAGAATCTAGAAACAAAGAATTACAAAAAGACAAAACAGAATCCTATACTCCGCATGTAACATCCTAACAAGACTCCTTTTTCACTCCCAAGTATATTCTTTCCCATGAATCTAGAGCCTAAGCTCTGATACCAACTTTGTCACGACCCAACCTATGGGCCGGACCGGCACTAGGACCTGGGCCAGCTTAAAGCCCCCGAGGCCCGTAGTAAGCCTAACTATTCCTCAAATCCATAACCAGGCCCACAATTTAGACCCAATATGCATATAAGATAATTTAAATTAAACTGTTATAATTTCATTTTGGGCCAACTTAGCCCAGAACTTTTCAGAAAACTAAAATCAGGGGAGCCCAGCTCAACCCTATTACCTCATTTATAACCATTTAAAACTCATAAATTTTTTTTTTCTTTTCATTTATTAATATGAAAACTTGAATTCATACAGTCTCTGATAGGCTTAATGCTACTACTAGCACATGCGGAGTCCTAAATTACAAATTTAGAGAATAATAATACAATTAAGTAATCTTTTCATAACCTGAGAGGAAAGGGACAGGTTATTCTGAAAGATGTCTCTCCTCGTAGTCTGGAAAATATGGTGATCGGAGTGAGCGTCGACTCAGAGAGTAAAATATCAATTTTAACCATAATCTCTATAACTATCTAAAACTAATGCACTCGTAGAGTGAAATGCAACATCACACATATTTTCACATCATAACATACAAAAGGTAATTTGGAGCACTCACACACCCTGTAGTATCAATCATAACATATGGGAGCTGATCCCCTATACAGCTCTCTTAAATCCAACCTGGTGCCAGCGAATTACTCAAGCTCGGACTTCCACTTAATAACCAAATCGAGGGTCCCAGCGAATTACTCAAGCCGTGACTACCCCGTCCTATCCATAGTCCACACCACATCACACGCATGCCAACGCACGCACACTGCTCCAAATTACCACAACAACATCCATGGCACATCAACAGTTATGAATGCAACATAAATCGTGCCTAGAGTTTAACTACATAAATATATGCATATAAGTGATGCATGGGCATGCTTGAACATATAATAATATCGAAATTACAATTAAAATTAATATTTTACTCACAAGATAATCGTCGACTATTGTGGCTGCTGGATGCAGGAAAATAGTTGATCTCGATCACCTAATAATTAAATTATAAATTTATTAGTACTAATTCAAAATAAAACTCTAAAGAGGCAATAGACAGCCTAATTCATGCCGAAAATCCGGCAGAGTTTTCCCTATACCTGGGACCTACCCAACCTGCAAAGAGGCTCAAATAACACTTCTAAATTCTCAATTTCCACAATCATATCTCATTAATATCACATGGCCCCTCCTGGGCCCTCCAAATCAGACTATACTCAAAATCTTAAAAATTACGTTTTAGTCCCTATAATTGATATTTTTCAAAAACCCACTCAAACAAGCTCTAAAAATTTTAAAATTTTGCCCCGCGGTCTTTAATAATATTATAAGGCTATTGCAAAAGGAATTATAATTTTCTAATCACCCATGATTATTTTATTCAAGAATTTTACTCGATTCCATAAGTTTCCAACATCTAACGTATTCTTAATCCAACCCAATTAAATATTTACATATTTAAACTTCCATCCTCAAGCTTCAACCAATTATATAAAATTTAATTATCTTAATTTCAAATAATCTTATATGCCCATATGCTAAAATCTAACTAAAATCTATCTATATTTTTCAAAAATATTCTACAAACACCATAGAATATCTCCAAATAATTTTACTTTCATCATATATTTTTCTTAGAATTTTTCTCTAATTTTTCCTGTTTAAGAAACACTGTATTTATGCTCCACAGACAGAGAAATAATGAAAATTGTCTTACCCGAAGTTTATCTGTGTCTCAAAAATTCCAAAATTTATGAGGAAGCCTCGAAGTTGAACCATCTCCATAGCTCACGAGCCATCACGCACCACCACAAGACGGTGGCCGCTGGTCGCTGGCCACATTTGCCGGGTCTGATCATACCACCATGTTCCTCTCATCTTCCTCAGTCCATATGTGGTCTCGGATCGTCGATCCAACGGTTGGATCGTCGTAGATCTAACGAAAAAGTTTGAAAAACCCGAAACTTCTCTCCTCCATATCTCACTCATCCGACCTCCATTTGCTTCAAAATTGGTATCAAAAGAAAGCTCTCGGAACAAGCTTTCCAACGCCATCGGAATCGCCTCGATCGGACGTCGGATGAAGCCGAATCGCGCGGAAAGCCACGCCCATCGGCGCTGCTTTTCTCTCTCTCTCTCTCTCTTGCCGCTTCGTGGTCCTGGTGGTCGCCGGAGGGTCGCCGGCCGGTGGGGAGCTGCTTGGGACGTCGCCGGTCGGTCACCGGAGAAAGGAAGAAGAAGAAGAGAGGGAAGGAAAGGGAGAGAAGAAAATGGGGGGGGGGGGGCTTCCTCCTCCCGTTTTTGATTTTGATTTTTTTTTTTTTTTTTTTAAAGCTGCTGTGACAGTGGGAAACCCACTGTCACACGCCAATCCCATTTTTAAATTTTTTTTTTTTTAATTTTCTGGGTTGTTACATAATTTATCGACGAATTACCGACGCTTTATCGACAAAAAAGAGAAATAAAATTTAAAATAATTTTTACTGACGAAATTACCGACTAATTACCGACCAAAACTTTACCGACGATGTAATTTCATAGGTAAAAATGGTGCCTAACATTAACGATAAAATTAGCTACCAAATAATAAAAATAATGACTAAATGTTTCGTCGGTAATTACCAACGAAACGTTTTTCATAAGTAATAGTAAGAAAAAAATAGAAAATAAAAATTTTAAAAAAATACCTATGAAAAATTTTTCATCGGTAATTACCAACAAAAAGTTTTTTGTAGGTAATATTAAGAAAAAAATAGAGAAGAAAATTTCTAAAAAGCTAAAAAATTTTACCTCATTTAATTTTTTCGTCAGAATTACCAACTAAATGCTTTTCGTAAATAATATTAAGAAGAAAATAAATAAGAAAAAAGTCTAAAAGCTTAAAAAAATTTTAGCTACGAATTTTTTCGTCGGTAATTATTAACGAAATGCTTTTCGTAGGTAATATTAAGGAGAAAATAGAAAATAAAAAAAAAAAAAAAAAATACCTACGAAAAATATGTCGTTGGTAATTACCAACAAAAAACTTTTCATATGTAATATTAAGAAAAAATAGAAAAGAAAATTTCTAAAAAACTAAAAAATATATACCTGCGAAAAATTTTTCGTCTGTAATTACCAACGAAAATTTTTTTATGGGTAATATTAAGAAAAAATAGAGAAGAAAATTTCTAAAAAACTAAAAAAAAAATAAAAAAAATTTTTCGTCAGTAATGACCAACAAAAAACTTTTCGTAAGTAATATTAAGGAGAAAATAGGGAAAAATTCTAAAAAATTGAAAAAATTTTACTTACAAAAACTTTTTCATCGGTAATTATCAACGAAAAACTTTTCGTATTTCATAGGTAATATTTAGAAGAAAATAGAGAAAAAAAATTCTAATAAACTAAAAACATTTTACCTACGAAAACTATTTCGTCGGTAATTACTAACGAAATCCATTTCGTAGGTAATATTAAGAAGAAAATAGGAAAAAAATTTTTTTAAAAGCTCAAAAAATGTTAGCTACGAATTGTTTTCGTTGGTAATTACCAATAAAACGGTTTTCGTAGGTAATATTAAGGAGAAAATAGAAAATAAAATACAAAAAAATACCTACAAAAAATTTGTCATCGGTAATTACCAAAGAAAAACTTTTCATAGATAATATTTTGGAGAAAATAGAGAAAAAAAATTCTAAACAAATAAAAAAAATTTACCTACGAAAAGTATTTCATCGGTAATTAACAATGAAATACTTTTCGTAAGTAATATTAAAAAGAAAATAGGAAAAAAAATTTTAAAAAACTTAAAAAATTTTAACTACAAATTATTTTCATGTGTAATTACCAACGAAACGGTTTTCATAGGAAATATTAAAGAGAAAATAGAAAATAAAATTTTAAAAAATACCTACAAAAAATTTTTTGTTGGGAATTACCAACGAACTATATTTAGTCGGTAATTCGTCGGTAAATCACAAAAAATATGAAATTCCCACATCGTTTGGGAATAGATCGGAGGATAGTGAGTTTGTCTATAAAATGAAAACTACTCTCCAAAATAGAGTAATTGTGACATTATCACATATATAGGGCCTACTTTGGGCTCCACTAATAATTTTTTTTAAGTCAATTAAATCTTAAAAAATTATAAATTAAAATAATTAATAATTAATATTTAATTTTAAAATTAAAAATTAAAAAAATTAAAAAATTAATTTGAAAATTTTAAATTAAATTAAATTAAATTTAAAAGTTAATTTAAATTAAAAAATTAAATTAAAAAGTAAAGACTAAATTAAAAAATATTAAATAAAAATTAGCTACGAAAATTTATTTTCGTCAGTTATTACCAATGAAAAATTTTGTCAGTAAATAGTTGGTAATTTATAAGAGTAAAATCTCCTACGAAATTACCTATAAAAAAATTTAAATTTACCTACGAAATAATTCATCAGTAAATTTAGCGACAATATTTTTTCATAGGTAAAAATTATCTACGCTAGCATTTGTGGACGAAAAAATTTCATCGGTAATTCGTCGGTAATCACTGATTACCTATGAAATTTAAGTATATTTAGTCGGTAATTTTCGTAGATATTTTTTTAATTTCTTGTAATGAATTTTATGAGTTACCACATCATGCCTACAGAATTTCTCATGCTTTATTGCAGACTCCACAACTTGCCTAGCTAGAACAAGCATCAGCTCATATACTTCATATGATTATCCCGTAAAACTGTGGCTAGTTTCTTCGATTGGCAATACTACACAAAATTTTTCTTCATCCTATCATTTTTAACTTACTTTTTGCTATCTCACCCCCTCAACAACTACGTTGCCGCCAACTTAATTAATAACTGCTAAAATCACCTAGCTACTATACCCTCCATCATTATTCTTCAACTCTCAGTACCACCATTCCCTCATCATATGCCATCAACCACCACTATCTACGAGCCTAACATCCCAAAACACAGCTGTTTTTCATAAAACTTACTTATAGAGCTCGTGTTGCCTGGGATTTTGTGCACCCAAAATCCTTTTTGAATGTATTAAAAAATAAACATAATTAAAATATCTAGAAATATGAAGGGTCAAGAATATAAAATAAATGAGCATAGATAAGTGTGATGCTTAGATAATATGTGTGAGGTATTTGATAAAGAGAGGTGACGCATGAATGATGTATGCTTTATACACCTAACCTATCTAAGATATTGTGTTATGCAGAGTGAAGTAAGTATTTCTTGAATACTATTTGAGTCTTTTTGTATAATCCCTCTCTTCGTGATACCTTGTTTATCTTTTGCTTCATTCCTATACTTCCCAATACAATGGTATCAAATTCTAAATGCTTCCAACAAAGTGGTATCACAGTTTGGTTTAAAAGCTTTTGTCTTAGTCTTGGGAATTAGAGGCTCGCTTGAAGAAAGTAGATTAAAAATGTTTCTTCAAGTTTGAGATAAGAAACCTGTCAAGAAGGTTGTTTACATTTGGAATCTTTGAACTTTTGAAAAGAAGATAATCCCGTTGAGAAAGAGAAGAAGAGAAGAAAAGTCTTTCGAAAAAGAAGAGAAGCTAACAATGTTTTCCAAGAATTAGTAAGATACCCTCATATATTGAAAGACACTAAAGTGTCAAGCAACAATCAATTATGTTTGAAGATGAAAAGTGAAATGATCCCATTTAAGATGATACTCAAGGACTTGATTAAAAACAAAAACTAAATTTGCATCAGCAGTGGCTAAAATTATTGTAACAACCAAATCTTTATTTATATGAAAAATCGGGTCCTGATCATTTTTCTGGTTTGTGGCTAAAATTGAGTCTGGAAATATATTTGTAAGGCATGTGCAATAATAAAAGTTCTGAGAGAAAAGAGAAGCCGAGAGGGTTTTCCAATAATTAGTGAGATTGTGAAAAAAAAAAAAATCTATTTTCATGCAAAGTGTTATCAAATCCTAAAGGCATTTAACAAAATGCATCATCAAAAAGAAATTTGAAACTATTTTAGAGTTTTAATGACTAAAGCATGTTAAATTTATCATAAAAATAAATAGCTAGCCTGTAATCCACACATTCCCCACAGAAGAGAGTGTAAATTAAATAGTATTTGGAAAATATATGCAACAAATGACAATAGCATGCAAGCTTATAACATATGGAGAGTGCAAAAACAAACTTTATGATCCTCATTATCAGCAACTGCAGTAATTATTAATTAACTTACCTGAGTGGCCTTCTTCCTCACCTTAGTCGTCGATCAGTGTTGCATGGATTTATCTTGCTTAATCCCAGGCACACTTGAAGTATATACTGATGTGAAATAGACAGTGATATGATATATATTTGCTGATGCCAAATTTCATGTTCATGCTAGCAGTGTATCAACACTCCCATCTTCAAATGATCCTTTCTCCCCGTCAATCCCCTAGATTTCATGTCACATATATCACACAGTGTTTTTTTTTTTTTTTGATAAGCAAACAATTTAAGGAAAGTTACAAAGATAGTTTAGTTGCGATACAAAGATTCACTTTAGTTCACACCCCTATAAAAAGAAGTCATCAAAGAGTTTGCAACTACATCTTCACATATAAACATATATAACCAATTTTAGGATTCATATAGATCAACTTTAAGCAGTGCATACATGGACTATAAAGTCAATTAGAAGTGAATCTCGATGATAATATCACATTATTTAGTTTTTGTTGCAGCGCAGCTACATCCATGCAAGGGAGATGGCTAGCCTGCAAGAGAAATGCCAAAACAACTTATTTAGCAAATCTCACACACCCAAAAACCTAGCTTGCTGCTAGAAATGTCAATGAATTGTTGCAAGAGCATTACCTGGCACTGAATAGTGTTATATAACCTTCCATCTCTTTTGGTGGAAATGCAGCAAATAACTTCAAATCCCTCTTCAATAATAGCGTCTAGCACTCTTGATAGAAGAAAACTGTCTTCTCCGTACCCAGAATTTGCAACAATCTCTACTCCATCGACACGAGAGAGCACAGTAACAGTGGTGCTCATCAAATTATTGTATGAACTAATTTCATTCCGTTGGTCATCAAGAGGAGTCGAATTCGACAAATTCTTGAGCTCATCTCTCTTGACACTCAATTCTTGGACGTTATTCTGAAGGTGTTTTATATATTTCGCGGCCTCATCTATGTGATCGGACATTGAACGCTTTCCCTGCAACCCCATCAACGAAACCCTAAAACCCTAATTATGTAAATCAAGAACACCAACCAAAATATAATTCAAATTTCTTGTTGGCCAGATATAATTACGCAGCCCTAGTAAATTAATAGCCACAGATTTCTATGAATAGGAAGAAAGTAAAGAATGCGAGAGAAAAAGAGAGAGGGGTCTTTATTATTGACCTTGAGTGATTCAAGAGGGAGGAGGGATCGAAGCGATGCATGAAGAGTAGACATTTGCTGTCTTCTTTGCCGTTCGATCTCCTTGCGAATGATCTTCTTCTCATCGCAAGCTAAATTAGCATCATTATTAGTGTTTGAATTTGCTAATACTCGAGGAGGCAGGCCATCCCCCATTAAGTTGGTAGGGTTATTAGAAGCTCCAGCTAAGAATGGATTGTCTTGGTGGGGATTACAGGAGATTGCGGACGAAAATTCATTACTTTGTTGAAAGGGAAACATCGATTGAATAGAGGGAAATCGAAATTTGGTGAGGCAATAATGGAGTTAAAAGAAAATGGATATAGTTGTTGACACTGTGGTCTCTAATTCTCTATGGACTCTAATACCAAGATTCTCTGCAATCTCTTTATAGTCAATGTGAGAGAAACGTGGCTTAAAGCTGTTCTTGCCTGTGGGACACTTTTAACCTTTATTTATTTACTTATATATTTTTTTATGCGTTCTCACTTTCTTTTTTCGAAGGAATGCACTCTCACTAATACTGAAGAAATTGCAACTCAAAAACATTTTCACATTTGGTGGACCACCTTGACCTCGTCGTTTGTCTTTTTTTGGCTCATTCATATGAAGTTTTTTAATGAATGCATGTTGTGAAAATGCAATAAAAATGAAAACGACTGCCTAATTATTTTTCAAACATAACTGTGCCAATTTTTTGGTTGCTTTCACTTTGTTTTTTCTTAGTACTTTTGCCTTTTCTAATTGAGGTTTGGGTCTTTGCCTTGGAAATCCAGAGCAGTAATAGTTAATACGACTTCATAAAATAAACTTTGCCACATCTTAGGTTACCAGGGTGTAAATTCAGATCCTATATTGATGACCAAATCAATTAATAAATTGTAAAGCGATTTGATCTTATCCTATGTTTTGAGTCTTAATAAAAAGCTTTAGTTGAATTCACATAAGCAAGTGAATCGAATTAAAACTTTACATATATACACACACATATGTTCAATGTGAATCTTCCAATCCTGGTCCAATATTTTATAGTAGCTACAATTAATGATACGAAATATGCTGCCCAATGAAAATTTTCTAAATTGCAAAGTTTCCATAACAACCCTCAATTCCATTTCCATAAAGCTTAATTATTTTAGAAGATCACATGAACATCTTGCATTACTGTATATACGTTTTTCTAATGCTACAATAATAAGTTTTTTACTCAAAATTTTATTTTATTTTAAGTTTTGTATGATATGTGAAAATTATTCATCATTAACTCCTTAGTGTAGCTAAAGAAAAAAAAAAGTTGTAACCAACTAGCTATGAATGTACTCTTTGGCTTTTGTTTTTCGCAAAGTGAGGTCCATGCATGGACTATAATTGAGTGCGACACCAAGAGGGTCCAAGATAAGTCGCCTAAAATGGAATAATACGACACTAACATATATTTTCTTATGCTTATTTAATGGATGGTGAGATTTGGAGATCCATATGTAGCATCAACTGTATCAAGAACGAGATTTGGAGATTGATATGCCTTGTTACATATTTTAGGAGCTGTCCAAGCACGTGGACAGTATCATAGTAGAAACATAAAAAATGAGGATTAGCTTAGCTGTTTCGTATATTTGCTTTCTGAAGAGCACTACTCTAATAGGTACAACGTCACACCCACCATTTCGATCCTTTATGAAAGACCAATCAAGTGAAGATGGTAGGCTCAAGATCTTTTAATTAATTAGTGGCTTAGCTCGCTTACCTAGTATTCGTTCCTCCTGGCCAAGTCCTTAGACTTTTCTTGGATAAGCAAACTTACAGAAAATATTGCTCGAAGTTTGGTATCTATTTAGCATCAATATGCTCATCAACTCATTGGTCTTCATGCCATTAATAAAATGCCAAGTACTATTATTTAATTTCTCATTCTCGATGTTTCTTTAGCTCCCAACTTCTCTCCTTTGGACTAGTACCTTACCCATAAATATCTTGAGGTCTAAATGGACATAATCTCATCCAAAGCTGAGGAATCAATTTCCGACCTTTTTCTTTCTGAATACTAATGATTTTATTTTATTTTATTTTATTTTTTCCAAGTTATTAAGGCCAAAATGATCATAATGAATATAAAAGATGGGTAAAAGCAAAATGTATATAAAACATATAAAAATTTCATAATTTACTATCTCATTATTTATCGTAATAAATCAATGAGAGATTATTAGATACTTATGTTGCACATGCAATTTCTCTCGTCATCATGTAAAGTTTAGTCTATATATTATAATGAGAACCTATGTATATTTTTGTGAAATAGAAGTACTATTTTCTTATGCTCCAAGAATATTTTATAACTCTCTAAGAGTCAATATATCTAATAAAATTCTTTATTTAAGCCAGCTATCAATTGGTGCCGTTTTTACAAATTGGTATCTTTTCAATATAAATAAAATAAATGTATATAAAGAAGATAACGATCTGATCTCATATCCATATAGAAATGAGTAGGTCTGTGATATTCTCTCAAACACAAAAATGTACATGGACTTAAAAAAAAAAAATAAATAGTGTGTAAAGAATAGTGGAATATTTCTACTTGCATATGATTCTCAATTGCAAGTGTTAATCAAAGATACCTTTCTCCTAATAAAAAGTTGAGGAATTTATATATTGTATTGCAATCTTACAAATTAAATTCCATACTAAGAAAAATAAGAGAACACGTATATTGTGTTGTTGGTATGTGATGAGATGATGGGCCAAATTGGGAAAAGAAAAAAGAAAAACCTTATATGGACATAAATGCAACTTACTGCGTCTTGATATACATCTTATCAAACGAAAAGAAAAGCATGTTCTACTAACTAAAAACTATTATCTCTCATTTCGGTGAGGCTTACTATAGAGAGACAAAATGAGCGAAGCTTCTATGAATTACTCCTGCAAATTAAGTGGCTGAAGCATTTGCAAATAAATCAAGCAAGGGTTAACATATTCATTGCAGAAACCAAACAGAACTCCTCAGTGATTCCTAGTAGAGCACACGCGTGCAAGCTCCATTTACATTATGAATTCTCACATCGTTTTTAATATGCATGTATGATCGATGAAATAATGCCTTCTAAGTTTAATTCTAACAGCAAATATTAACCAACTTATTAAGTGGGTGTTTGGATTAGAGGTTTAGTGTAGGTGATAGAAGTTTCATACCCGATAGCTAGTTTAAACCCATTTAGTAAAAATATCGAACAGGTGTTGTTTAGCTGATACACACTCTGAACTGCTGCAGTTCAAAAAGCTGTGAAATTATAATTATTCTCAATCAGCTGTTGTTATTTCAAGATAAGAAGACTATTTTACTCATCTCTCAATCTATATACTTCTATATATATCAAGTGGGAAACATATATCTATATTATACCGTTACTTATATTTTCTTATATTATTTAATTTTTATTTATCTATTTGAATAATAAAATAAAAGATATAATATAGTAAACTAATAATTATATTTCTATTTTAATAATAAAATAAATTATAATAAATTAATAATTATATATTTATTTCAATCATAAAATAAATTATATGATATATACTCTTATTAGTTATTTTATATATTAGCAGCAACTAGATAAAGTTTTATTAAATACTTAACATCAATTAGTTACCATCAACTATAGTTATCAAATAACAGAAATAGTTATTAGTTATTAGCTATCGGCTATATCCAACAATTAAATCAAACAGACTCTAAAGGCATCATGGAATGGTTAAAGTTGTTGAAACTTTAAGTTCATAAGCTATAACCTTACAATTAAAGTCAAATGTATGCACACCAAAAATAATAATAATTCAATTGGCTATTCAAAATTTTAATGGGTAACTTGACAATATTAAATATATGCCACAATATCATTCAGGAAAATTATTCTTACATAATGAAAAAATGGAAAATTATTGGGTGCTCCTGGAAATACTATAAATTCAATGCTTAATTCTTGAACTTTGGGAAGTGAATCCCACATCTATTTGAGTGAAGGAGCATTGTTCTATGATGTATTTTATAATTTTCCATGAAAAATAACTCATGTGACAGCCTATATGTGTGGCATTTCCCTGAAAATATTTCATATAAAAAGTAAGAACCATTCTACAACTAGTAACCTAAAATGGTCTACATATATAGAATTTTGTCCTACAACCTCCCATGCCATTGATTCTTCAATGATGAAATGATATATAGCTTTAAGTTTGTTATGTAAACAAATGATTATTTTGATTCTTATATATTTATGCACTGATACATATAATTTTCTCATCTATCATTGTAAATGCAAAGTTGAATGAGTTTATACTTAATTTAACATGCATATCATGAGAGGATGCAGGGAACATGAGGAAACCATGCATAGCAGGCTCACCAATCGTGCTCATGCAATAGTATGACGGCATCATCTCTACCTCCTGATTCTAAAGATGCTATAATCTAATATATTATTATTGTCACATTCCAGCTAATTAGTATCTCATAAACAAACAGTTGGGTGAAATATTTTTTATTCATACAAAAGTGAACGGAACCAACCTCAAGTTCTCGTGAAATCAGATGATACACTGTACTGGAGGAGTTAATCCCTAATGAGCATAGGTATATTGCTAATTACTAGGAATTTTCAGCACATGTTGAAGGAATTGCTTCAATTAGTTTGTTTTGCAGCTCAGATGTATCAATGCATGTCATGTAGCTGACCTGTGAAGCCAAAAGAAAATTGCATTTAGACAGAAACTCGAGAAAAAATAAATAAACAAATAAAACAACATCGAACCCTAAACCTAGCTAATGATCACTGATGCTGTGTATGGTACCTTAGATTGAATGGTATGGATAACTCTTTGATTTACTCTGGTGGAAATGCAACTAAAAACATCTAGCCCTTCTTCTAGTAGCAATTCCAGTGCTCTTGAAAGGTGCAAAACTTGCTTCCCAAAACCACTGTTGATAACGACCTCGACCCCAGCAAAACATGAGCGTACCATTACAGAAGTTGGTGCAAAGCTATTTAACCTCTCATCCTCAGAATCAAGAACCCTCAAATTGGATAGGTTTTTCATCTCATCTCTGCGGACACTAAGTTCTTCAATCTTCTTTTGCAGGTCCTTTGTATATTTTACAGCTTCCTGGACATGATCTGATATTGCCCGCTTTCCCTGCAACTCCGGAAAGGGGAAAATGAAAACCCTAATCATGAAACCCACAAAATCTTTGCTAAGAGAGAGAGAGAGAGAGAGAGAGAGGAAGGGATATTCTTGGACATAATTGAACAGTTAGCAAGCATAAAGAAATTAAAAGGAAGACAACAATTCATCACCTTAATGTATTCAAGAGGTAGTAGATTTCTAAGCGAAGTGTAAAGGGTGGCCATCTCTTGCCTTCTTCGTCTCTCAATATCTCTATGTATAATCCTCTTGCCCTTGGTACTAATTGCGACAGTATTATTCTCATCTTTCTTGTGACTAAGACATGGATTTCGCTGCCGGCCCTTTCCCATGTTATTCTTCTTACTTGGGTCAATGCCATCCACAGTAGAATGACCCGGGATCAGCAGCAGATCTTGTGGAATTGTGTTTTCTTGGTACGGAGTTGAAGAAATCTGGAAGGAAAGCTGATTATTTTGGTGTGAAGGAAACATGGCAGCACTGTAGAGGGGCATTCAATGATTTGGTGTATCTTGTTTTGGCTAGATAAAAGATATTGTTGGGTTGAGAGAAAGGAATAGGATGCGTTTGTTAGGGTTTGAGATCTAAGATGGTGGTCAATAAGGCCAGTGTTACATTGTCTGATTGTCTCTCCATAAGAATTGATATCATTTCTCATTAGTTTCTCTTATTAAAAGGAGCTCTTGTGGCTATAGCATAGTATATCCTCCACACTATACCCGCCTGCCCAATTTATTTTGACAATTAAGGTAGTGCGGTAGTCAATCCATTATAAAAATAAAAAATAAAAAAAAAAGATTAACTTTTTGTTTGATTAAAGAAGTCTTTATAATAATTAGTAGGTGGAAAATTTTATTAATGAGGTTTAAATTAATATTGATAATATTTCTAAATAGCTTCATTTTAATTTATTAGTTATATTGACATTCCAATTCTAGATTAGTAATAGCTTAGTAATTGATATTTAATTAAGCTAGTGAGTTCTCAAAGGTATATAGAAACTAGCATTTTGCACAACCTTCCCAAGATAACCTGTTGCAATGACATGCTAGAGGAAGATTATTTCATTAATGAGGTTTAAATTAATATTGATAATATTTCTAAATAGCTTCATTTTAATTTATTAGTTATATTGACATTCCAATTCTAGATTAGTAATAGCTTAGTAATTGATATTTAATTAAGCTAGTGAATTCTCAAAGATATATAGAAACTAGCATTTTGCACAACCTTCCCTAGATAACCTGTTGCAATGACATGCTAGAGGAAGATTATTTCCTGTATCAGAAATTTGCTTCACCAACCACCCAATGGATTTGTAATTTTCTATCAATAATGAACAGATTGTGATTGTAAATCCAACAAAAATGCCCTGTTTGGATTTTGGAGCACGGTTCCGTCAATTAAGAGCAGGATTTGACCTCGCAATTGGGTTCTGAAAAATCATCAAGGTCTTATGTCGATAATGATACTATTGAACTAATACACTCGTCAAAGTTAACATGCAGCACAAAGCCACTCACTTATATGTCAAATTATGGTATTCTAAACTCCCATGCTGAACAGGGCAAGGTCAATTTTAATTTCTTTTTGGGTGTTTTCAAATGAATAAAACTTTATTTATATACATTAGTTCCCCAAAATAGGCATGCACATATGTATATAATTATATAGGAAGTGGAAGCAGTCCAAATATATATCTACCAATTAGGTATTAGCATTAGAAGCAAGTGGGTTTAGAAAACAAACCCCAACTTAATTGTATGCCCTTTCAGCATCAACAGTATCATGTGAAGATCTTCAACAGATAAAGGGAACATATGTTTATATATAATATTAATAATTGTTTAAGATGTTGGACCAGAGTTGTTAGTGCAGTTTGTGAACCCAAAGAGAAAAATTTTAGTTAGGTAGCTGCTTTTTCGTTTGGCCTAATTATTTCATTTTGGCTGGGTTGTCGACAAGAAAACACTCGGATCATGGAGCCATGATGCCTGATATTGATATGCTCTGTATATATCCTTATCTATGTATATAAATTTTCGTTAGTCTGACCAGACCATTGGGATTACATTTGGATTTTTAGCAGTTGTTTTGACTTGATCTTTTAATTATATTATTTATATTTTTTAGATTATGTAAGAATAGAAATAAATTTATTTTTATGAGATAGAGAGAATATTATAATTATGAGACCTTTCATAGTGTAAATCTAAATTTGTGTGTATGAAAGACAAAGTTCATATTATCAAAAACTTAATGGTTTTAAGTTTAATTACATCTTATATTTATTGGAGAGATTTAATTTGACTTATTTTTAATTTTTTGTCTAATTTTAGTCATAAATTTCCAATTTAAACTCAATTTAGTCCAAAAATAAGAAAATCAAGAAAATAAATTTGTTGAGATTAAATCAAGAAATTTAGTCTATAAATTATAATTTTTAAATTAAATTGAATTTAAATTAAAATTTTTAAATTAATTTAAATAAAAAATTAAAAATATACTGAATTAAACTTCTCTAATAAATACATAGAATAATTAAATCAAACGTTTTGCCAAAACTTAATTATCCTCGATAAATTATTCATTTAGTTTTGAGTGCGAATGATGTAATATGATTATTAAAAAGACCTAGTTATATCACGTATATTACAATTGTATTATTAAAATAAGTATCAAACAATATTTTATACTTAATGATTGATTGTCAAATTAATCATTATATGTAAATGATTAACTTTAATTAATTTTTTTTTTTCAAAATTATACTCCCATTTAGCTCTGTATTTCACAGGACCACATTACACAATCTGAAAATCAATTTCTCTGGTAAAATTAATGCAATAAAAGAAATAGTATACATATCACGTGAAGTTCGTGTAATATGAGGTTATGAATGGAAACCTAAACAATTTCCTTTTTTTTTTTTTATTAAGCTAAAACAATGAGCACACAGAAGGAGGACTTTTTCTTACCAATTGTGGGGTCCCACGTTGAAAAAAATTAAGGAATTCAAATGTATTATAAGAATGGAGGGTTGGCTAATTAATTGAGGATTTTTTTTTATTTAAATTTAGTCTATTATGAATTTAATGTAGTAGAATTTATTTATTAAATACATAAATTTTATATATTAATGTCTTAAATTCATAATAAATCGAATTTAGATAAAAATTTTCTATTAATTAATCAATTTTAATCTTTTAATAATATTTGGTCCAAGCTTAAATAAGTCCATCTTATTTTTCAAAAACTCTTGTCTTAGTCGTTTAATACTTAAAGGCCATGTGATTTGTTCTATTAGTACTTAAGTGTATGTCGTTACAATGTTAATTAACTTTATGCTGATGTCGGCATATATATATATTAAAAAAAAATTATGTGATTAAAATTTATTTTTTTTTTGAACAAATTTGTGGTTATTTTACTATAACATCATCAAATTAATGATATTAAAGAAAATTAATTTTAAGAGCCAATAGTGTGAATCATATTAATTTTTATAAAAAGTTGAAAATCACACGATATTTTTTTGAATTTTTTTAATATATTGACATCAGCATGATGTCGACGTGGCGTAATCATTATAACTGCTTTAAGAATTAGGCTCTTAAATATTAATAGAACAAATTACAAGGTACTATTTTAATACAATTTGAATAATGTAATTTAAAGTGTTAAAATATGTATTATATATTTATTATTTCAAAAACTATATATGTATTATTTCACAATAATATAATAAATTTTATAAAAATCAAATGATTATTAATTTTTAATATATAATTAATATTTCATAAATATTGAAAAATAATTATATTTTTGTAAATTTTTTTTATTAATCATAAATATTGAAAAATTAATAACAATATTTAAAGTTTATAACTTTTATATAAAATTTAAAAACAATATTAATATTTATTTAAATCTTAACTTGATAAAATTTCAAATTTGATTTTAAATAATTGACAATTTATTAACTAGATTTATTTTTATTAAAAGGTGTTACATTAATTAGTTTTTAAAATAATTTTACATATTTAATTAAATTTTAGTGACTCATTAATTTAATTATTAATCTATTAATTTCTCGACTTAATTTTTTTATTGAATCAACCTCTAAACCGAATTTAATAACACTATAAAACAGTGTTGCTATACCAATAACATTGGTGATGAATTATTTGACTATTAAATTCCTAGCAATGAACGTGTTCGCAACCAAATAAAAAATTTGTTGTAGTAACCTTACGAACTAAAGTTTATTATATTTTTTAAAAGAAAATTAAAGTGTATTAAAATTTGAAATAAAAAAAAAATAAGAATGATTTTTAGTCATTTTAAAGAGAGAATTCAAAAGTAATTTTTTTTACTAATTAAATATAAGGAGTATTTTGTAATATATTTAATTAATAGTAAACACATTTGAGTCATTATCTAATTAATAAATGCTAAAAATTTGGGGCATCAAGTCGCCAACGACCCTACTAATAAAGAAAAAGGTGAAAATCCATCTTTTATAAATTTTCAACTGTGACCTTCTTTTTTAAAGTGAAACAAACAAAATTTAGAAAATGAATTTTATCATAAATTTTATTTTATTTTTAATAACTTCCTCAAAATAATTATAAATTATATTTAGTAATTTACTAAAATTATTTTTGAGAAAATTATTTATTTAAACGTAATAATTGAAGAGTATATCTAAAGTTAAATATTTTGAACTATTTTCAATAATATTTAAAATTATATATATATTGTAAAATACAATTTTCACCAACTCCAATTCCAAATGGGGCTATCTGTAGCTAGCACAAGAAAATGGTTCAAGATTTTCTCTTCATTAAGGGCCAAAAAAAAAAAAAAAGAAAAATCTTGGACGTAAACACTGCAAACAGAGTACTAGAAATGTATGGCGAGTAGTTTTAGCTAGGTGGGTGGAGTTTTCCTCCATATATATGGACTGGTTTGATGTCAGTACCTAAACATGTTAATACCTGAAACTTAAGATCATGTCCATATTGTACAACTTGAAATACATGCATATTCCACATATCTATTAGAAGATAATTCATTTAAAGGAGATGGATACCACATCAGTTATTACTTGATCAGATCTCAAGTGTCCCATACACCACTTATCAAAAGGTAAATATGGATAAGAATATGCCATGATCTAAAATTGGAATTTCCATCAAAGATGTGAAGAAGAGCACTACAAAAAAGAATCTTTTACCTTCCAGCTCGAAGATTCCACAATGACTTTAATCAAAAGCTTAATTAATAAAACGAAGAAGTATTGGAAGTAAAGTTATTCTTCTACCCAGTTTAAGGAGTTATAAGCTAATCCTGAATATGTGTACACTTCCACCAGAAGCACAACATGGGTAAGAAGGCTGTCGCCTATGCATCAAGGCTTTCCTAAGAGATCGACGCATTCACACCTAACGATCACAAATGATTAAGCAGCCGCATGATAGAGAAAAAGTCACCAACCAGCTAGCTTAATTATTCCTAAAACCACACTGTATGTACGTCATCCGAAAGGTCACGTACTAAGATGAAGAACAGAAGATGTTTATTATCTGTATATGGAGCATAACAAAGACAAAGATGTCTCAATCATGCTGCATCTGAATATCAATAATGCACATATATTGTAGGGCTGGGGTTTGCATTTAGCACGTGGACCCATCATCACTGCCAAGTTCTTTAAAGGTGGTGGATATTATCAACATATATGTGCAGATTTTCACAAGCTGGCATCAAATCCTACCGGATAATGGATTGGGACTATTGTGAGTTGGCCATATCTACATAGCTGGAAGGTTTCAGTACAACGCATAAACCTTGGATCGCATACCTCATTCTGCCGGTTGTTGGCACGCCCAATTTTTTAGACAATTAACCCCTCAGCATTTGGGAGATCACTCACTTGCCGACATGCCAAACCACCATATACACGTGGGAAAACTAAGTTCCATAAAATCAATATGCAAGTTCAATATCATTTAGCTAACAACATATATAAATGGCAAACAAATTCATGCAAGTATGCAAAATATGTACACATGAAGGATCAAAGTTAATAAGAACACAATCCCAAAAAAAAGTGTTATAATAACACAAATATATTTCATTACCCAAAAAAAAAAGAATTGAAGGCACGATGTTACCATGAATTAATGCAACTACAAAAGTAAAATACTTATCATTAGTTACATATGGAAACAAGCTCTATAATTAGACTTGAAAAATCTTTGGAAATAGTAGTGGTTTTTCCTTTCTCTATAATTTTTTTTTCACAATAGGAGAGCAAAGGCTCAAAAAACAAACAAATTAAAACAATCACACAAGAGTATGCAGAACAGTTATTTTAACAAAACCATATATATGTATAATAATGCAAATTACATTCTCTTATAGTTGAGGAAATAATAAAAGGAAAATATATATAAGTGTGTGTGGGAGATCCTACATGGTTAATTGCTTTATTTTTGTCAAAGTAAATGTTACTGCATAAACAACCACAATTAGATGAATTAATATGTTGTAATCTAATGGTTAAAAGAACAAAGTAGAAGTAACCATAGAAGGCACCTATATATTTATATACATATTCTCTTAAATAATTTGATCAGCCCACATTTTGGCTAAAGATACTGCAATTGTATTTTAACCTACAACATGCATAAGAGAGGAATAAATATTTACTATGGTAGCAGCTTATCTTATAATTTTCAATGAATCTTCATATTATTGTATGCCTATTTCTTTGTACTAGTTTCTGTATATATATCCCTAAAAACATTTGAAATTAATGTTTTGCTGACAAAAGTTTCTTTCAAGTAATAATGCAGCAATCAATGATCAATATACACACAATATGTGAAACCGTTTAAATAGCTAAATCATACAAATTACAACTGAAAACGAGGGAGAGCTCAGGTCCTAATTAAACATTCAATATACATGCATATTATGCCACGCATAAGGCTCAATTAAAGAGAATTTCTGAACTAACCTCATATTTCTCAAAATGTTTTAGAAGATAACTACTAAGTAAAAATCTTCCGAAAATGCAAAAGAAGAAATTTGAATGCCATTATCCACAAAATTTATCAAAAACATAACCAAACCATAAGGACAGAGTATCTATGGCTTCAGCTTATTCATCAAAATCAAGTCAACATGTTAATTCAGCAATTAAAACCAAGTTAGGTGTTTGGATCAAAAGTTAGAAATGTACAGTGCAGAAATGGAGTCCTCAACAATCACGAACATAGCAATTTGAATAAACATGACTAAGATGAAGGGACAAGTGGGTTTAATTTCTGCTGCAGCTCGGATAGATTAAAGCAAGTTGGATCTTTCACCTGTGAAGTAAACATCATAAGTTAAGCTGCTTTTGAACTTGATTAATTAGATAGAATCTTCAAAATATGTATAAATAAAACCCTAAACCTAGCAATTAAGAATAAGTGATTATACCTCAGCCTGGACAGCGTGAAATACCCTTTCATTCACTTTTGTGGAAACACAGTTAACTACAGAAAGTTCAGATTCAAGTAGTTGCAGTACTCTTGATAGGGTCAAACCTTGCTCCCTAAAGCCACTGCTGAACACAATCTCAATGCCACCCAAACGAGGCCGGATTATGACTCCCGTACTTGGGGAATAGTTACTTGAACTTCCACTTTGTAGGGGAATCTCTCTCAAATAACTCTGCTGCTTTAACTCATCTCTCTTGGCATCCAGTTTTTTGATCCTCTTCTGCAGGTGCTTTATATAGTTCACAGCCTCGTTCATGTGATCAGATATCGAACGCTTTCCCTGAAACCCCAGCAACATAACCCTTGTGAGTTGTGGCGGTATAATTCTCTATAGAATTCTAATAAACTTTACCCCCAAACACACGCACAATAGAAAGCGAGGGATGGAAGGAGGAAAAGCAGTTTTCTTCGAGAAATTTTAAGGGACGATACATGTATATATATAGCAAAGAAGAAAAACGATATTTAGCCCATTTCTGGACAAAATTGGACAAATTAAACGTAACCCGGGAAATTTTTTACAACTATAATTAATGTGCAATAATAAAAACAAGAACAGGAAAGTTTCTGACCTTGATATATTCAAGAGGGAGTAAAGATCGAAGGGATGCATAAAGGGTAGCCATTTCTTGCCTTCTTTGGCGTTCAATATCCCTATGCAACAACTTCTTCTTATCACTATCTTTATTCCTAGCAGTCTCACCACTGTCCCGAGAAATCGACTTTCGCCGCCGACTATTTCCCAAGTCATCTGTCACATCACTGCCATAGAGTGCAGGGTGGGAGAGAATCAGACCTTGTGGGATTTTGTGGGGAGGATTAGAAGAAATCTGGAAGCACATTTCATTGCCTTGATGTAAAGGAAACATGGTTCAAAAAATTAGTTGAAGCTTGTAGGAGTAAGGTGGCAAATGGCAGTGAAGGATTAAAGAAGCAGATACGTTTGTTAGGGTATGTGATCCTCTATGGCCCTGATGATATGCCAAGATTCCCACAATTTTCATTTTAATTTTTTTTTTTTGTTATAGTTAAACAAGGTTACCTAACCGGCCATTTATTAAAAGCTTTGCTTCTCGGCACTGCAGCTTTGTACAAAAGTTAATCCACTCTTTGCATTCACATTTGGTAGACATTTAATTTCTCCGTAAATAATTTCTTATATTTTATTTTACTTTTCCCTTTTTTTTTTCCCCTATGAATTAAATTCTCTGATATTTTCAGAGCAAAAATATTATCAGGCGTACGAATAAAGTATCGTTTTTGTTATAATGAACATAATATCTATGAAAATCAATCTATTTGAATTTAAATAATATTTTTATACTTAAATTGTTTAAGATTAAATAAATTATTAATATACATTTCAAACTCAATTATGATTGTCTGAATATTATATGAACTTGTTTAATTTTATATTTTAATTAAAAATTTATATAATAATATAATTTTATTAATAATTTATATTTTAAAATTTTAATAATTTTATAAAATATTTAAATTTTATTTATTTTAAATATAATATTTAAAAATTTTAAAATAAATTTTATATTCAATTAATTATTTATTTATACATATTCGAATAATAAATTTTATTCAATACATAAATGGATATTATTTTTTAAATGTAAATTCATTTAAAATTTAACTATATATTATCTAAATTCATAAAGATAGAATTTAAATGAATTAAGTACTTGAAAATGGAGATAACAACGGGTAGGATACCTATAAAAATTACCCTACCCGAATTCGAACCCATTCCAACTTAGTTTAAAATTTATTTTCAACTGTCCGAACTTGGCCCAAACTTGATTACTATTACCTGAAAAATACTCAAACTTGTTTAATTTTATCTATTTTAATTAAAAATCTATATAAAAAATTATTTTTATTAATAATTTATATTTTAAAAATTTAATAATTTCATAAAATATTTTAATTTTATTTTATATAAAATAAAATATATAAAAATTTATAAATATTATCATAAAAAACATACATTTTATATTTAAATTAAATATTATATAAATGAGTTCGGGTAACGAATACCCATATATAAAACTCAAACTTGATCCGAATCCGTTACGAATATTAAATTTCAAATCTGAATCTAATTATATAATACTCAGATCTATCATTTTAGAATTCAATCATATCGAGTACTTATAAAAGCCCGATCCGTCGCCATTCCTACTTGAAAATACCTAACTTGTTACCATTCAAAACTTGTAAAATAAGTCTTTGCTTTTATATTGTTTTTGCTCTAATTAATTACCTTATTTACAGAGTGGACGAATTTCCAAGCCTGTAAAACTGGTCTATTTTCATACAATTATCGATTTCATTGAATAACTTGTTAAAGATTTTTTTTAATGCTTATGCTAAATCAAATTAAATAAAAATAATTCACATGTGTGTTAATTAAGAAAGACTTGAATGATTGCCATCCCTTATTAGGTATGTGCTTTAGTGATTAGTCCAACCCTAGCTAATGTATTTCCAATCAATTAAAAAATAATAATATCAATTTAATTGATTTAATAAATGTGACCATATCTGTACGACCTCGAGCTAAAGAACCATAATAAAGAGTTTGTCCTCCCACTGAAGGGTTAGTATTTGATTAGTCCAATATTATATATGATCAGAAGAGCTCTAAAATGGTGCACCTTCTGCAGTGCATGCACCAAACCATTTATCAGGAAAAAGAAGAAGGAAAAGAGGCAGACACATATCGAACACGATGAAGGAGAAGGATCTCCGGAAGATATGGAATATGAGCCCTTTTTCGAATTTTTTTACTAGTTCTTGCGTTTTAAGGCAATATTATAAGATTTTCTTTATGCCCTATTGCCGTTTTGATAATTGAATCAACTGGTGGACTGAATATATTAACATTATTTCTGTGGTGATGTATTGTGCACCAAAGCACTCAGCTCGACAACTTTTGGGGACCATTACTTGAATTGGGATTCCCCTCTTCTCTTTGGGTGTTTGCAATGCTTTGCTTAATTCTTAGAATAACCGGCTGATTGCAGTAGTGTACTAGTTCTAATGGTTTGGTTTTCTTAAATTATTATAGTATAGAGAAAAAATATATTAATAAAATTCATTTTATTTTTGTCTCGATTATAATAATTAACTAGTTGAAGTTATAAAAAAAAAAAAAAAGTTGGCGAGTGGACACAGGTGAATAAGCATGGGCGTAAGGGCAATGTGCCCTAGATTACAGATCATAAATTAGGCAGGTAGGTCAGAATGCTATTGATATTCTGGATGGTGGATAAAGCTGATCGATTAGTTTTGATGAACACTGGAGTCGTCAACCACACAAGTGATCACATAATTTATTTGCTAATTAATTAATTGATTAATAAATTAAGAGGAAGATTAATAAATTATTATAATGGATCTTATTCTTCCTTCCATATATATGCATATTCACATCGTATTGGATCATTGGTGCCCAAAACAAATAAATATAAAGAACAACTGAGTAGATTATAAAGGATGAGGTGTCACTGGAAAGCATCAGCTAGCCTTAAAAAAAAAAAAAAAACATACATTTTTAATTTGTACTTGCTTAATAATGTTTTAAAATCGTCATTATAACCATAAGATTTTAATTAAACTTGAATAAATTAAAAAAAAAATAATATTAAGATATTTTATTTGATGTAAAAAGATCTTGCAAAGATAGAGGCATTCGTTCGAATCATGTGCTTGAGATTTGCTGACTCTGAAAATGGTACAGGACCAACATTTATATGATTCTTCTTTAATTTATATAATTTCAAACTATAAAGGAATCTATGCACTAAGCAATCCATTATGCTCGAGACTAATATTTGTTTTTTTTTTATTTAATTAAAATGAAATTATGCTCAAATTAGAAAACCATAAGACTTTAAATAATTTTAATGTCATTGAATTAGAATTTTATTTTATTTTTAATAAATACATATAAATAAATATTTAACAACTAAGTTCCTTCAGAGAAAAATGATTAAGGATTTGGAATAAAAAAAAAAAAAAATTTGACACGCCTATAAAACGTTAAAATAGAAATAGTAATTTTAGATGATCACGGCATCACTATTCCAAACTCCAAGAGCTGTATAAGCAAATAAGGGGACAACTCCATCTGAAAATAAGGTACAATGTCCTTATCATTGTTGGGCTGAATGAATTGCTTATTATTATTATATAAGCCCAATCCACATTCAACAGGACCCTCGACTTCTGATTGAATCTAGCCGAATTATCAGTTCTGATCCAGTTTAAGGTTCGAGAAAGAGGGCCGAGGCCAGCTCTTAGGGTCGCGGTTTTGAGCCAATTTGGAACCATGGGTCCAAATCCAAATTTAACTGGTCTGATTTTGATTTGGGCTCCAGCCATAACCGAGTCTAACAACACCCACATTACCTTCTTTATTTTGCAATGCACAAAGCAGGATAATCACATTGAAAAAATAGACTCCAAAGCATTGCTCTGATTGGTAAACTAGATCAAATTACAACATTGCTACTCATTAAATAGTGCTCTACTCCAAACAGGTACCCACTGGAATATTCATTAGTAGCTCAGGACAACAGATACAATCTTGTAGAGGAAATCGTATCAGTGCCTGAAAAGTTCATCAGTCTTGCAGCCAGAAAATGAAAGTGTCAAGAGGATCATAATCCTATCACTCATATCAAGATCAAATATGAGCGATATTCACTTGCACAGACCATTTCATAAAAAAAAATGAAGAATTAGAAAGGAAAAGCTGCGAAGCAATTTTTTTAGTTAGAAAACATCACAGGAAAACATGGCTGAGAGCATATCAACAAAGAGGAATTTTGGTTTCCAGCGACAAATTTTAATAGAACGCTCAATTTGAAGCATAGTACAAATGACTTGGTAACACCAAAGGCATAGTCTTTTCTTTTTCCCCCCTTATTCCTCTTCTTTCTTCTTCATAGAAACCAATGAGGGATCGTGTAGCTGGTGATGGACAATTTGCTACAACTACAACCACATAATAGAGTCAGTTGCTAATGACTTGGACAAGTGAGAATTTACAGTTTGTTCTTCAGAACTCTGCATTCTACTGGTCTAGTAACCTTTCTTCTCTCACTCTCTCTCTCTCTCTCTGTGTGCGTGTGTTGCATGGAGGTTGGAGGAGGGTGCGATTCATAGTTAAAATTCCACGACTTTTTGGGCAGACAATATCAAATTGCAAATTTTCACCAACTATAGAGCAAGTAAACATGCCAACTTCCTGGACTAAAAATTCAAGCCTCTCTTAATACTTAGGGTATATATGCGCTATATCAACATCAATGAATTGAATGAATGAACCCTTCTCCATAATAAACAGCCACAAACCCTTAGACCAAAACATCGGCAATCAGAGATCCTCTTCAAAAGGAGACCAAGCCTATATATACTAATATCGGAAAAATATGGCAGACAAGTATTTTGGTTTGACTATCCTTTATCTTTTTCTTTTATTAAGTAACAAGGTGTATTTTGGCATCACTACACAATATACAGCAAATATTGATGGTGTTACTCTGTTAGTACTTGTAAAGGTATCAATATTGCCAACACCAGTAGTGGACTAGAGGCAGTGGAAACCATGAATCATATGAATACCTTTTGATATGGTTGCTCAGCTAACTTACAAAAGGATGTAGATAAGAAGGATAATTAGCAATGCTAAATTGCTCCAAAGAGGGAAAGGAAGCTACTTGTTCAAAATTCAAAGAGCCTGATGAAAGTTACTAAGATATAGTCTCATCACTAAAAACATGGACCGTCTTTAAAAAAGCGTACTCAAGTACTAAATGACATTCCTAGAACTCAGTGTTGGAGCAAAGATGGAGTGGGGTGGGTCACCACATGGTGTTTGCTAATCTATAATGGCTCTACAGAAAGATTATGAATTTATGATATTAGTAATGGATTGGTAGGCCATGCCAGTATCAACATTAGTGCAAGTGAAAGCTATTTTAATCTATTTCATGTTTATATAAATATATTCCTTTACATGTATCATCCACAAAGATGACCAAACAATGATCTATAGAAACATACTACTGTTCATTGATATTGGCACCCAACGTTAAAAACTCACCGGACCTTCTTATTTGACTTAGACTTGAAGGGGAAGCGCGATGGAGGTGAAGGAGAACATTCAATCGGTAATTGAGGTGGCTCTAATTGACCAGTAAGCATCCCCACAACCTCCTTCATGGAAGGCCGGCGAGCAGGACACTTCTGCAAACACAGAAGAGCAACAGTAATGCATAAAAGAGCTTGATCTCGATCCAAAGACTGTACAGACTGATCAACCAAATCAAGAAGCTTTCCAGCGCGTGCCAGATGACGAGCCCAATGTATTAAATTAGCACGTTGAAATTCAGACATGGGCGAGTTTGTAACCTGCAGCGGACGCCTTCCAGCAATAAGAACTAGCAATAAAACTCCAAAGCTATACACATCAGACTTGTCTGATAAAAGCGCACCGCCTCCATACTCAGGGGCAACATAACAAATAGTTCCTCTCATACTCGGTGTACTGCTAATTCCTCCACTCTTTGCTATCTCTCCGCTTAAAGAATCATGGCTGTTGTAGGTACCTCTAAATAGCTCACCGCTAAACCAGTCAATACTGCCTAGACTACTTCTACTCCTACTCTTCTTCTTCTTCTTCTTTCTCTCAACTTGCAATTCCTCATCCCTTGGCCACCACACTTCTTGGCCTCCATTGTCATCCCCGGTCATCCCCATATTTCGTTTCTTCTTTTTCTTTCTCTTCTTTCTCTCTAATTCTTCGCAATACTCCTCCTTCCACCACTCCCTAGGCGGCCTTCTCTTCTCCTTCTTCAAAACCTTCTCTTCCTTCTCCTCGTCCAACGAAACCCACCAATCCAAACGCTTTCGACTTTTCTTTTTATCTATTTTCCCAATTGTTTGATTACTCGATGAAGACGCTCCAATCCAATCGCGCTTTGGCCTCTCCTTCTTTATCTCTGTTCCAATCCATTCCATCACATAGTCCTTCACCGCTCCATTCTCCACCACGCCACTGTTATCTTGTTTCCACCACCAGTCCCCTCCAGATGCACTCTTCATCCTTCTGTCTCTCATTTTCCTTCCATTAATCAATTCGTTCCCACTCTCAACACTGGCCCTATCGAAATTCACCTCAGTCGGCACTGCCAACCCACCTGCCTCCGGCGAGGCACTTACAGCCTCTACCGTCTCCGGCGATGTTGCAGAAATTGAAACAGGTCCCCTAAGAAAGTTCTCAGGGGACTGCTCCACTCCCAAGTTGAACTCCTCGAACCCTGTAGTTACACTTTCGGTCTCCACCACAGATCCATAATCATCAATTGGAGCCCCATTATTACTCTCTAATTCAGCTTTGTTCAACTCCGATCCACCATTCATCTTCCCCACATCACTCTCTTCGACCTTAATCTCGCACTGATTCTGATTTTGATTATCTGTTTTCAGCCACGCCAATCCAAAATCGGCAATCTTTGCCGAAAAACACTGATCCAGCAAAATATTACTGGGCTTTATATCGCCATGAATAACAGGCGGATCCAAACAATGAAGATACTCGATCCCTTTAGCTATATCAACCGCAATGCTAAACCTTTTACTCCACTGCAACAATTCGGGGCACTTCCTGTGGAGAAGGGCATCCTGTAAGTTGCCGTTAGGCATGAGTTCATATATAAGCAACATCGTCGGATGTTTCCGATCGGAGGAGAAGCCAAGGGCCGTGACGATGTAAGGAGACTCAAGTTTCGAGGCAAAAAGAATCTCGTTTTGGAACTCACGCTCGCCCTGCAGAGAGCCCGAGTCCATGACTTTCACGGCGATCAGTTGTCCATTTGGGAGAGTGCCACGAAATACGGAACCAAACCCACCTTGGCCCAGGCGAAGGGAAGGGGAGAAGGAATCGGTGGCGCGGCGTAGGGTAGAGTAAGAGAAGCGGTGAGGTGGCTTAGAATCAGAAGGGACAGTGCGCTTGCGGCTGATTTTACAGAAGCAGACAGCGAAAAGTAGTAGGCAGGAGAAGGCGGCTGTGGCAGCGGTGAGAGGGGGAAGGAGACGGGAAGAGAGAAGACGGTGGTGATGTGGGAATTGGGTGGGAGAAGGTGTAGCTATAGGAGGGGAAGTGACAAATGGGAGAAATAACGGTGGAGGAATCGGACGGGATGGCATGGTGGGAAAGGTGTAGAGACTAGAAAGGAGAGAAGGGGTGGAAGCAAAGCTTCATGTTCGTGGTTGTTCTAGCATCTGTGGCGTGATGGGTTCTTACCTGTTATTGTTGTGAATTTTGTTTCTGTTGTGATTTTCGCTTTTCATGAATGTCGGCTCACCGCCATCGCTACGGGCCGGCCTTTTCTCGCGCTATTAAAAAAATTATTAGTTATTCAAGAGTCAATGAGAACTCTCTCTTTCGTTAGAAAAAAAAAAAAAAAAAAAAAAAAGAATTGGTGTGCTGTTATTTATAATTTTTTTTTAAATTAAACAATTTATACCAAAATTAAAATTTTTATATCCGTAATAACTTGTAATTGAATTTTATGAATAAATAATGCGAGTATCCCAATTTAAAATTTTCAATCTTTTGTTCAATTATTTTATAATTTCAATTATAATTTAAATTTAAAATTTTTATTTAATAAATTTTACCAATAATCACTTAGTTTTGTTAATATTTTTTTATTCATTATATTTTAATTTATTTTAATAAAATTATTTATTTTTTATTTAATAGTAATCACTCATATTAAAATTTTATAAAATTTTTGATAAAATTTCTATGTGATGTATAGGCTTTTAAATTTGAAAAAATTTATATTTTTATCATGTTAGATTAAATTTTATTTTTTTTTATCTAAAAATAGCTATTAATAAATATAATAAGTGATATTGAGATAAATTTTTTTAATCTAATATGATAAAAATATAAATTTTTTATAATTTAAAATCATGTAAAATACGTCACATAAAAGTTTTACTTGAGATTTAATTAAATTTTAATTTAAGTAATTATTAGAAAAAAAATAAAAAAAAATAATTTTATTGAAATAAATTAAAGAATGATGATTGAAATAAAGTAATTAATAAAGTTGAATGATTAAATTTTATCATTTTTATTAGATGATTTTAATATTATTAAATTAAAATTTATTAATTTAATAATTTTTTTAATCCAATCATAAGACTCATGATTTTTATTTTTTTTTAACATCATCCACTTGAGCAAATGCTGTCGATCTAATTTAGTAATGTTGATAAATGAACAAAGTAGAAATGAAGTAAATGTGTTGGGGGCACTGATTGTGGAATTAGCCTGTGTTGTGTGGCTGGAGAGAATCGTGGGGGGCCCAAACGCAAAACAGAGAAACAGAGATGATCTAAGTAGCCAATTAAATGCATGATTACTGGAAGAAAAGGGAGTCAATACAAATATATATCATCCATTATATTATAAATAATAATCAATAATTAAAGAGAAGAGCAAGTGTTGTAGGTAATATTTAAATTAAGGGTGTATTAAATTAAAAATTTTAAATTAAAAATATAAATATAATAATTATTAAACTCTTTTTATTTACTTATTTGCTTTGCACAAGCTCTCTCCTGTGCTTCTTTTCACGCAGCCCCAAGCCAATGGAGAATATCTAAAAGCCAAACCCTTTTTTGTTATTTTCTCCTATTAGGTTTGACCTTTTCCTTTTCCTTGTTCTTTTTATTCTACATTTTTTGTCATCTGATAGGGACCCTTCTTGTTTATTTTTTAGGTAATTTGTAATATATTAAAAAAAAATTATAAGTTAATTTTTAATAAAAATAATTTAATATTTGAGGTAATATTTTTGTTAAAATTATATTCAATTTATCATCAGTGAATGTAAAATCTCAAACGCTCTTCCCTCTTTTCTTTCTGGTCAAAAAAATGAAATTGAAAGAAAAGTAGGCAATGGAGAAAAGAGGCCAACCAAGGTTTCCGCACTTGTATCAGAAAGAAGAGAAAATATTTGAAAGAAAAGCAACTGGTTTAATATAAGCAAGACATTCAACCTGCTTTTGTAAGCATAATAAAAGCCTCATGAAAAAACAAATATGTTGTTTGGGGATGACAGTTAGTATATGCATTATTATTATTCAAGAAGAAAACAAACAACCAACCCAACCCACTAATCACAGAGGGATTATTTATTTATATGTGCAGTGTCACTGCCAGATGCAACCATGAATTTGCTTAAACTGCACTAACTAAAATGCGCACATGCCTCTAAGAGGGGACTAGCGTATATTTGTAGTTGTGCCCGTATTCATCTTCTTTTTTTTTTTCTATTTAAATTTAAAATCTTTTTAAAATAATTTTAATTTAATTAAATTAAAATTCATAGATGCATTGCATGATTGATCCTTTCTTTTGAATAGAATGATAAAGAGTAAATTGAAATAAAAAGTAAAAGCCACGTTTTTATTTCCCCTTTACTCGCTCTGTTTCAAAACGCTCAGTGGCAGCTACCCTTAGCGGTATATTATAAAGTATTGTTTTAATAATAAATCAATAAATTATTATTATTATTATATTAAATTTGTTTTGAGAAATTGATAAATAATTATAATTTGATGAAACAAACTTATATATATATGTTTAATTATTTTTTTTTTAACAAAAAAAATATAAGAATATTGAATTACAAGGTCATGAACCCAATACACATAAAAATGCTACTGTAACTCTCACTCAAACCTATCAAATAAGGAGCACAACATCAAAACATGAAAACCCTAGAACTAATTGAGTTAATCCAAAAACTGCTCCATCGACAATCAACTCAGACAACATCACTACTATGACGCCTCCTACCAACAGAATCAGCCAACAATCAACTGAAACAACCAACAGAGATTTGCAGCCCAGCTGGACTCAAATCTCGCCAAATAGAATTCACAAACCCCAAAATAAAGGAAAGCAACCACAACAAAAACAGGAGAGATAAACCAACGATGACAGGGCAAATACCCGACAGCATTAATACTAATAAGATTTTTAGATTTAAAAAATTTAATTGTAAATTATTTAAAAAAAAAAATATATATATATATATATATATATATTAATAATTATATAATTTTGAAATTATGAAAAAAAAATATTTTAATTAGAATTATTTTACTTCAAAATTTTCAATAATATAAATATTCTTAAAAAAAGAGAGATCGATATGTAAATTATGTTCATTAAATATTAATATCATATTATTGAAAAAAAGAGAAAAATTAAGAAAGACTTATGTTAAATTGATGATGCAGTAAAAAATAGTAATATTATTCATTAGATGAAATGAGAGTTTGAAGTGTAATGAAAAGGTGAGGTGAAATTGTTATGCTTTAAATTTAATAATTATTTAAGTAATTATTATACAGTATTTTTATATGTTACTTCTTTTCATAAATTATTTGTTAGTTAATTATACTAAAAAGAACCAATTATATTAGTGGTAGTGAAGTAATCTCCACAATTAACGAGCCCTTGAATTCAAATCCCAATCCAAGCTAATTGTAATAAAAAATACATATATTCAAATGACCAAACACCACAATACATTTTTTTTTTTTCATAATCTAATTTTCATATATGGAATCAAACTTATTGATGCACCAAATGAATAGGATTGAGAGCCTAAAGCATGAATAATTAGATTAATTAAACCATTTTATGTTTAACAATCTTCGCATAATCCTAATGTCTTGAATTCAGATTTTTTTTTTTTTTTTAATAAAAATCTGATCAAAGTATAGGACAGGTCAACAGCCATTGAATGGGTGACGAGCAGATGAGCGAGAGTGACTCAGAAAAATATCAGTTAACATCACAATCATTTAAACATGGTCCCCTGTACAAATATACAAGTAGAATAAGCATAATGCAGAACTTGATTGCAACAAGGAGGTGAATCTGAAAGCATAACTATTCGGTTGGCTAATGGCTCCAAATAATTCCAAGGTCACAACTACCAGAACCATTCTTGTCTTGCATCTACAGCTTTTACATTGCTTGAAACAAGAGGCACAGTCCCATATAGGGAAATTATGTCATTCAGGCATTTATTTCTCCTGTCACTATGCCCTTTAAGACTACTTATGCCTGATGATGCAATCTCATGTATCTTTCCTGAAATTTCAGGATTGACATTTCAATACCCATAAAAGAAAAGAGTTTATACATGTTAATACTCCCAAGATCTCACAATCAGGTAAAATTTAGCAGAGAGAATCATTAATGGCAATCTAAAAGTTTATAGACTAAAATGGTAAGCTGTCTGATTTCAGGAAGGTAAATGCTCTCAAAAGGAGAAGCATCAAGCATTTGCAGAAAACTGGTGCTCCAGCAAATTAAATAGAACATCTTTTTTGAATCAAAAGATAAAGAGACAAATCTGAGCTAAACAAAGTCATCATGTAAGTTATTGTTAAATAAAAATAATGGCATTATAATGGAAAGTATGGCCTAATGGGCAGGCTAATCACTCAAGCAGAGCACTTGTTTCCAACAACACGAAAAATGGGCCTTGCTATAAAAGGTGAGATGCTAGACACTCTAGATGGTAATCCATCCAATCCATTGGTGAAACTGATTTGTGATTTTCTGCTCTACAACCGATATATAGCAGCAATTTTGATTCGCAATGAGTCAAATGTGATTCCAGTAGTCATCAGTGTAGCTAAATTCTATTTCATGTTCATGATTGTACTGATTTTGTTCCTTTCAGTTTTGCCAGATTATCAGTCCATAGACATCTATATTTTTTACAGTGAGACGTTGCATTGACCTGTGGGCTTCAAATTTTTTAGTAAATAGATTTAGTAGTCCAACCAACCTCTGAAAACAAAAAGTTCTAAACCTTAGCTCCTGTCAACTAACTAGGAAGCCCAGAGTATGCCCCATCAAAGCAGAAAATGGGCGGAGCTATCCAGATAGGATTCTTTGGTGATCCTTAAACTTTATTTATGCTGCTGACAACTACCTGAAGAATCTATGCTGGTACTGTTTAAGGATAATAACAAAGTTTTCTACATAAAGTCAACTTTTTAAGTAGACCTTAAAACTGAGAAGGGGTGTACCTTTGTCAAATCAGCTTCAAGCACAAAACTTGCAAGAATATATTATTTAGGACAGCAACTGTCACATACAGGAGAAGAAAAGGGAAGAATAAGATAGCTGAGCCTAAGAAGGGAAGTGGAGGGAAAGTCAGTTAGTAGTGAGAAGTTTGTTACAGAGTCTATTATAGATAGTAGAGAGTGGAGGGAAATAACAGAAACAGTTATGAATAGTCAACAGTAGTTGTTAGCTGAATACTACTCTATAAATAGAAGTATTGATGTGTAGAGAGACAGTTTTTGATCAAAACAGAATACTATTCTTCTATTCTATTAGCATTCTCTCTAATTTTCTCATCTCTATTCCTCTATTTTCTCATCTCCTATTCTTTCTCTAGAACAGAAACCCTAATCTAAAGTTTTCTGTGACAAATTGGTATCAGAGCACTTTCCTTGGGGATTCTTGATTCCAAACACTCTCCCCTGTGTCGCAAGGATGACCAGATCAGTAATAGTGAGTCAGGAGGGAGTAAGGCTTGCAGAACTGGAGGAACAGATCCGTAATATGCAGTTGGAGCAAGCGAAGGGGATGGAGGATCTCAGATCCGAATTGAAAGCTGAGGTAAGGCAGAGTATTATGGACGCAAAGAATGTTTTTCTTAATGAAATGCGAGCCTTAATTGGGGAAAATAGTGGAGCAAAAGACAAGAATGTGAGTATAGATGAAGGAGAAACCAGGGAAGGTTAGGAGGAAAAGGAATTTTATCTAACCCTAACCCTAAGGAAGTTAATGGTCAAAAAGATCAATTCAGTGCTGGATCTTTAATGAGTAGTGAGGAATTTTAGAAGATGTTGCCCAAGATTGAATTAACTACATGTGATGGAGGAGATCCTAGGGTTTGGCTTAGGAAATGTGAAAAGTATTTTGAGGTCTATAAGGTGCCAAGAGAGCAAAAGATGGGAATCGCTAGTCTGTTTTTAGTTGAGAGGGCAGATTCTTGGTATCATAATTGGAGTAAGGGAAAGAGTGGAGTTTCTTGGGAAGAATTTGAGAAGGAATTGAGTATAAGGTTTGGGGAAGAAGGGCTTGAAGATGTGGTTGGAGAATTTATGAGGATTAGGCAAGAAGGAACTGTTGGAGAATATCAAGATAAATTTGAGGATTTAAGGATTAGAATGGAGAGGGTTATGCCTTATTTGGGGAAAGATTATTTCCTTTCTGTATTCATTGGTGGATTAAGAGATGATGTGAGGCCTATGGTAAGGATAATGAAATCCTCAACCCTTGCAAATGCAATTAAGGTAGTAAGATTCCAAGAACAGTTGTTGGGGTATGCCAAGAAACCTGGATACAACCCTAAACCTTACCCAAATCAGTATAAACCTACCTATTCCTATTTCTCTAACCCTACAACTTACAATTCCAAATCCTCATCTCAACAATTTCCCTATAACCCAAAACCACCTAACCAAGAGTCTAATTCCAATGCAAAAACTGAAAACTCAGTCACAAAAAATAAACAATCAGCTAAAAGTCAATCTTCAGTGAATCAAAACCAAGTCAAGACTAATTTGCAACCCAGCCAAACCACCGTAAGACAACCTAGACCCTGTTTTAGATGTGGGGAGAGGTATTTTCCAGGCCATCAGTGTAAGCAAAAGACTGTAATGGCTTTGAATGTGGATGAACTGAATCAAGAACAGGAGGAAGGGGAGGAAGAGTGGCATGAAGTAACTCAAGGTGAGGAAATGGGGAATGAAGGAGCAGTCCTTTCTATCCATGCCATAGAAGGGAAGCAAGAAAAGGGTACTATAAGGATGCAAGGGAAATATAAGGCTGGACAGCAATTAATTTTAGTGGATAGTGGGAGCACTCATAGTTTCATGGATGAGAGAGTTTCAAAAGAACTAAAATTGGATTTAGTAGAAACAAATTCAATCACTATTACTGTGGCAGATGGAAGAAGGGTGAAGAGTGATACAATTTGTCAGCAATTTCAATGGCAGATTCAAAAGATAGCATTTGTGTTTGATCTCAAGATTTTAGACTTGGGAGGATTTGATATAATTTTGGGAGTAGATTGGATGAGAAACTATAATCCTCTACTTTTTTATTTTGAGGATTCCAGTATAACTATGAGGAAGGATGGGAAGATGGTCAGGTTGCAGGCTGTTTCTGAAGTCAATAACACCTGCAAACTAATTCCTTGTGATGATTTCCACCAGTTGATGCGTAAGGGGGGCAAGGACTTTCAAACTCCTCTATTCTGTATTGATGTTCCAGCAGCTGCAGCATCCTCATTTTCCCTTTCTGGAAGGGTAGCAGACATGGAGAAAAATGGTATGTAGCAACTATTAGATAAGTATCAATGCCTCCTTCAAGATCCTCAGTCATTGCCTCCATTTAGGGCTTATAACCATGAAATTAACTTACAACCTACTGCCCAACCATTTAACATCAGACCCTATAGATATCCTCACTTCCAAAAAGCTGAAATTGAAAAATTAGTGTCAGAAATGCTTGAGTCTAAGGTCATACAGCCTAGTTCCAGTCCTTATTCTTCACTTGTGCTTTTAGTAAAGAAAAAATATGGGTCTTGGCGATTTTGCATAGATTATAGAAAACTGAATGACTTGACCATTAAAAACAAATTCCCTATACCAATGATTGATGACCTTCTTGATGAGTTACATAGGGCATGGGTTTCTCCAAAATAGACCTAAAAGTAGGGTACCATCAAATCAGAATGCAACCTAAAGACATCCCAAAAACAGCTTTCAAAACCCACCATGGTCACTTTGAGTTTACAGTAATGCCATTTGGGTTAACAAATGCCCCAGCCACTTTCCAAGCCCTGATAAACCTCATTTTCAGACCTTACCTTAGGAAATTTGTCCTAGTCTTCTTTGATGACATCCTAATCTATAGCCCTAACATGGAGGAGCATTTGAAGCACTTAGAGGCAGTGTTTGAGATACTTAAGTCCCAACAGCTGCATGCTAAATTGTCAAAATGTTCTTTTGGGCAGTCACAAGTTGAGTATCTAGGCCATATAATTTCTGGAGAGGGGGTTTCAACAGATCCCAACAAAATTCAAGCTATGCTTTCATGGCCCATTCCTAAGTCATTAAAAGAGCTTAGAAGTTTCTTGGGGCTCACTGGCTACTACAGGAAATTCATTCAGAATTATGGGAGTCTTTGTAAGCCACTCACAGACTTATTAAAGAAAGATGCATTTCAATGGACTTCAGCTGCTCAACAGGCTTTTTAAATGCTGAAACAGGCTATGTCCACAGCACCTGTGTTGTCACTTCCTGATTTTTCTAAACCATTTATTGTGGAGACAGATGCAAGCAATTATGGAATGGGGGCAGTCTTTCAGCAACAAGGGCATCCTATAGCTTTTATTTCAGAGCTTTTGGCCCTAGAAATCAGTCCCTTTCAGTACATGAAAAGAAGCTTTTGGCAATCACATTTTCTGTTTCCAAGTGGAGGCATTTTTTGGAGCAAGAGCTGTTCTATATTAAGACTGATCATGAGAGCATTAAATTTCTCCTTGAACAAAGACTTCACACTAGTCTGCAACAGAAGGGTATATCCAAGTTGTTAGGGCTGAATTATAAGATTCTTTATTGGAGGGGAGCGGAATGACTCATCATCAACCTAGTGCTTGGTTTAAATGGTTGCATTTAGCTGAATGGTGGTACAATACCACTCATCACAATTCCATCAAGATGAGCCCATTTGAAGCACTATATGGTTATGCTCCACCAGGAATTCCTCCCATTCCTGCCAACTTATCATTAGTAGCAGCTGTGAGTGATTTTTTCCAGGTGCAGAATCATGTGTTGGGATTGTTGAAGGAGAATTTGGCTCAAGCTCAACATAGAATTAAGCAGCAGGCTGATAAAAAGAGGACAGAAAGGGAGTTTGCAGTAGGTGACTGGGTTTATTTGAAGCTTCAACCATACAGGCAGTCCTCCATAGCCATCAGAAAATCCCTTAAACTGGTTGCCAAATATTATGGGCCCTTCCAAATCATGTCTAGAGTGGGTTCAGTAGCATATAGATTACAACTGCCACAAAGTTCAAGGATTCATCCTATTTTCCATGTCTCGTTACTTAAGAAGAAGCTGGGAGATAATGTTACTCCAATTCTGGAATTACCAGAATTGCAGGCAGACAATACTGTTGCAGTGGCACAAGAAGCAGTACTGAAGACAAGAACCATCTTTAGAAGCACTGTTCCTTTGATTCAAGGCCTCATTAAGTGGCTTAATTTGCCTGATGATGAAGCTACATGGGAAGACAAAGCCTTCATTCAAGCTCAGTTTCCAGAATTTTATCCTTCTTGGGGACAAGAAGGCTCTCATGGGGGAGGTATTGTCACATACAGGAGAAGAAAAGGGAAGAATAAGATAGCTGAACCTAAGAAGGAAGTGGAGGGAAAGTCAGTTAGTAGTGAGGAGTTTGTTACAGAGTCTGTTATAGATAGTAGAGAGTGGAGGGAAATAACAGAAACAGTTATGAATAGTCAACAGTAGTTGTTAGCTGAATACCACTCTATAAATAGAAGTTTTGATGTGTAGAGAGACAGTTTTTGATCAAAACAGAATACTATTCTTCTATTCTATTAGCATTCTCTCTAATTTTCTCATCTCTATTCCTCTATTTTCTCATCTCCTATTCTTTTCTAGAACAGAAACCCTAATCCAAAGTTTTCTGTGACAGCAACAATCTAGATTCTAGAGTAATTTGAAACAGTATGCAACTACGATAATGGATATGAATTATTTTAGAAAATGAAGGAAAGGTCATTACCTTTCACCCAAATTGGAGGAGCACCTGTAGCATTGGCAATGAGCAAAGACATTGCAATATCTTCACAGTTCCTGTATGTGAACAGGAAGAAAAGGTATCTTCTCTTTCAAGAATAAAATACATGAGGAGGAAAAATGAAAAAGAAAAAAAAAAAAAAAAAAAAAGATGTCATGAGCACCTTTCCCTGGCTACATAATCTTGTATTGATGGGGGCATCATGTGTGTATGCAAGTCCAAGTACTTCTTGTGAAAGAATGCAGCTTTTGAGAGAACCATACTATAAGCACCCATCCACCAAACTGACCACCATCCTCCATATTTGTGATATGGGACACCATTCTTCTGAATTGGATAGGGATGTAAGTCAAATTAATAAATTATGAAAAGTTAAAACACTTTCAAAAAATTCCGGATAAGCTTCCCAGCTAATAATTGCCTAGTCTGCCCAAATAAGGACGCAATCATGCTTTAAGGCAGCAAGATGACACATTAACTATGAATCCGGAATCAATCTATAGTCGGATGGTTTAGCAGTTCAATCCTTCATTATTGCCATGTAGTTTATGGGCTACCTCTCCTCTGTTCAAAACCAAGCCTATTGTCACTGATGCAATAAAAATGCATGAACATTGAATGCGTCTTGGACAATTTGCCACATTTAGCATGGACTCGAACTTCAAAACCCAAACAAGAAAGGCAGTAACCAGTAAAATGAGTTGACAAGTTTCAGTACTCACCAGTGAACTAATATTCAAGAAGCACAATCACTACATATTTACTGTGATAATAATCTTTACTTGATAGACTATACGGAATGCAACGCACACCTAGGAACAAAACAACAGCTGGATATAGAAAACACCATCTTTCTGAATCTTGTTAGATAATTATTTTAAATTTTTCCACCCTCACCCTGCCTAAAAACATGAGAGCAATCTTTTCAAACAAAACATATTTCCATTAAGTTCATTTACCTTTTTTAAAAAAAAATTAGAATACTTTCAAACTACAATCATTAAATTCCATGAGATCATCATACAGAAAGAAAGTAAAAAATCAAAATAACTTGTCAGCCATATTGCAGCAAAAGAAAAACCAAGAAAACAAACTCCACTATCAGGCATACATTTCAAGACTACCAGGCATATACAGTTCAAGGCCGTAATAGCAAGTTACAAAGGAGAAACGAAACGACCAACCTGGCCATCCAGCCAATGCATACGGGGTACGAATCCCACCATAGTAGAAGGAGCACTCTGCCACACAGAAAAAGCGAAATCCAGAAAGGAACAAGGAACGATCACATCATCATCAACCGAGAAAATCGCGTGTTCTAAGGTCATCAATGGGTTTAAACCTATAGTTTAAATAATTCTCCTTGTTAATATCGAATTTGAAACTGGGTTTGAGGGCTGTTTGCGACTTCGAAAACACAACCCTTTTGAGATAGGCTTTCAAGTTCTCCGATGGGGGATCAGTCTGACTCCACGCCACATGGATTGCATCGGTGCCAGCACACGACGCGTAATGAGCGACCGATTGCGTTAGAAGAGAATTTCCCTTCCAGCTGTTGATAAGCACTGCATAGCCTCCCCTACCCATAAAAGGAAAAACAAAATTGAAAATAAATAACACTGCAAATCCATTGGATAAGTGTATACAATGCTCAAATAGATAAAGATCTTGTGAAGCAAATTATCAAATACAGCCAACCTCCTAAAAATGTAAACTAAGAATCTCATTTGGTAGTAATGTGGAAACCATGATTCCTAATGAAGTGAGTGATCACCTACAGAGCATTATGTGGGCTAAAAATTAAGGATCCAACAACTTAAAAGAATCCAAGTGCATGATGAAAATTAGTAATAAGAGAAACCAAACACGATCTTCAAGGAAAGGATGTACTTAGAAGGAGAAAAGACGGCAGAAGGTTCATCAGGGATCCAGCCCATAAAAGAGCTAATCCTGGAAGTCATAAAAACGGTGACGCATAGGATAAAAAGGCCCAATACAAGCTTCACTTTAGCTGCGGCAAGCAGCTGGCGACCTCGGCGCATTAGAGGTGCCCAACGGCTACTGTAGAAGCCTTTGTTGGCAGCCTTTTCCTTGGCCTGAGAGTATAAGTCGTCGACAACAACATCATGGATCCCGATGATGGCCGACATTGATCAGCGATCATTGAATGAACGGCGTTGATCCGGTTAATGGCTATACAGTTGAAGAGCGTGGTCTTCTTGGCAATTTGACGTCAAGCAACCACCTGAAAAATAGACAAATGGGTAAAACAAACCGTTAAAGATAATAGTATAAAAAATAAATTTTTTATAATTATAAAAAATAATACATGTATAATTTAATAATTTCTCAAGATTGCGAGTAAAACAAACTGTTTATCGGTGTGGGATTTGTTCCCAGTCGGGCAAGCATTCTTTGCCTAGCAGATCGTATGAATTGAGGATACCGAGGGCAAAGTAAAATAAAATAAAGTTTTATGAGGCTTTTAGGTTGGTTGGGAAAGGTATGTAAAAGGGTGGTTTTTTGGTTATTTATTAGAGGTTTTATTCTTTCATTTTTTTTAGTTAAAATTTTTATATTCTTTTTTTTTAATTTTTAAAATTTAAAATTATTTTTTTTATTTTTTTTATTTTAATTATTTTATAAAAAATATATATTTATAATATTTTTATTTAATTTTATTTTTTAATACTTTCCTTTTAAATAAAATAATATTATTAATTTTTATTTACTTTATTTTATTTTATATTTTTTCTAAATATAAAATAAATTATTATCTTGTGTTATTATATTTTACCATGTTATAGCTTACTTTTTTTAAACCTTCCTTCACCCATCCAAACAAAGCATAAACCGTGCAAATTGCAAAACTTTTAAAACCACACGGTTTGGTGGCGCCATTTAACAATGGACCAAATGAATCGAGCTATGAGTAAATTCAACTAACAGTTACTAATATTTGATTTCACTCCTAACTTGAGTTATTCAGTTTTTATTTTTAAAAATTAAAATTAAGATATTTTATTTTAATAAATTAAAATTAATTATTAAATTAAAATAATTATCTAAGTTGAGGATGCGATTTACCAAATAAATGGAAGGAAGGAAATTGGTAGAATTTAGAGACGAAAGAAATTTGCTTTAGAGAGAAAGAGAACTACTTCGATTTGATCACAAGAACTGCTAAGATTTTAAATTGCAACATTGGGGAATCTTCTAAAACTCTTACATAGAATTAGGAGTGAACCCTTGTTTGCAATCTTTTAATCTTTAGGGGGTTTTGAATTATATGAAAATAGGGGACTTGAATTTTTTTCTACTAAAATCAACTCAACACGACTAAATTAAGAGGGTATTTAGTTCACATGTTGGATGCAGCTGATAGCTGATGGACACCATGAATTAGAGTGTTTGTTAAGTTTAAAGCTAATGGGTAGCTGATATGGTACCTATTAGTTGCATCAATTCTATTTTTATAGTTGTTTCTTATCAGTTTATAGCTGATTTTATTTCATTTTTTATTTTGACCACACTATCCTTTTTTATTTAACTCAAAAATTAATATTATTAATATTTTTATATTTTTTATTTATGATTTTAATATTTTAATTAATGCATTTCAATTTTGTTAAAATATTTTTTATTAATAATATAAAATATAAAATATTTATTTATATCTAAAAACTTAAAATTAATTATAAGTTTTTTCTTTATCAATAATAATAATTACTTTATTATTTTATCTATATTTTTAAAATTATTTAATTATTTTTAAAAAATTTAATTATTTTTTTATTTCAATAATAAAACAAATGATATAATATAATAGATTAATAATTATATATTTATTTTAATAATATAATAAATAATATAATATATTAATTTAATAATTGTATATTTAATTTAATAATAAAATAAATAATATAATATAATAAATTTATAATTTTATATTTATTTTAATAATAAAAAAAATTATATAATATATACCCTTATTAGTCATTTCACATATCAACAACAACTAAATATAATTTTACCAAACAATTAACATAAATTAACTAGTTATCAGTTATATTTAACAGTTAAACTAAACAGGTCGTAAGTTAAGATAGACCATGTGAATCCCTTTTTTCTCCCATTCCATTTGTGTTAAGACTACATGAAAGTAACGATCACGTAGGGGAACTTTTAATCTTTGTTATCTTGTTATTAATAGGTTTCAAAATGCAGAAACTTTTTTATGTAGTTTCAAAGTGGCCTTTCCTAAAAGATATTCTGGAAATTGTTGTTGACAATGAATGCAATTCTGAACAAATTTTCTGAATATATCATTTTTAATCTGTCTTCTTATGGATGCTTGAAAATCATTACTGTTGTTCGGTTGGATGGCTTACAAAACTGAAGAACAACCCTCAGCCTCAGGTCTATAATTCAATGTTGTGTAACTTGAAGTGCATTATCATTTGTCATACCCAAAAAAGGACAGAAGATAATGATGAATTAAATTACAGTAGTTGGGTAAAGGCATCTCACTGTGCATAATGAAAGATCCTCATGTAAACGTCTGAATATTTCTAAGGTTTAACCAGATGGGCAGATTCAACTTATCATTAAAGTTGCAAGTTATATTTTCAAGGAATGCATTAGCGATCCTGTTTGTGCTAAATGTCCATTAATATCGAGGACTGATGATTGCATGTTAAGACCAAATTTAATGCGTGTGTACTCTAATATGGAGAATTCAGGACATATCACTGCAAGAAACACAGAAAGAAATGCATTGCATGTAGTAATAAAAATGACTGAGCCTCCTTGGCTCTTCATAAAACACCTTGGATAATTATTGTTGAACAATGTTGAATCCACTGGCACATTTACATTGGCATCAGCCATGTGATAGCAATTGGGCTTCTTACTTTGTGAACCCCATCCTTCCATACCAATCTTCCAAACTCAGGCATTATTTGCCGAGATTTTGTGGTGAAGGTTATCTTGTAAGAAACTTTCTCGTTTTTGGAGGTGAAATTCAGGGTTCTTGGTTCAACTTTAACAGTTGCACCATTGAATTTAGATACTACTGCATGGTATGATGAAACTGGAGGACCAACATTGGTAACGGTTCTGTGAAGAGTCAAAAAAGAAATGGATGTATTGTCTGGGAACACGACTGAAATAGATGGATAATTCAAGTCCCCTGGACTTGCAAGAGATTTTTGGCATTTTCTGTTTGCATACTTGCCAAAAACTTTCAGCTGCGTTGGTGAAAGCCCTTGTGTGCAAAGAAATTCAAAGTAATCTTGGGCTTCAATGTCATAAATCAGACCTGGGTCTAGAGCTTTCAAGGGATTTATGTGCCCCGCTCCATGATCATATGGGCTGGAAGGAGCATTCACGGAGGCATCTTGCAGTGGCTTTTGGGTATTATCATGAACATAAGCTGTTGTCATCAGAGCTGATTTAATTGCTGCTGGACTCCATTCTGGATGCCTAGCCTTGAGCAACGCTGCAATTCCGCTTACATGAGGGCACGACATGGAAGTTCCAGACAGAATGTTAAACCTCACTCTACGAGGATCTGTGGGCAAACCTGATGGGCCTGTATCACCAGTCCAAGCTGCGATTATGTTCACCCCTGGCGCAACAACATCAGGCTTCAGAATCTCAAGACTCAAGAAGTTTGGTCCTCTGGATGAAAATGCCGCAACCACTGGAGATGGCCTAATTCCTAGCTTTGTACCAAGAGAAGCCAGAGTTGCTGTAGCATTCCTACTTGTTAAAGCATAATGTTTGATCAATTTCCCTTCTCTTTCCCCCACAGCAACTGCTGGAAGTAGGTGACAATCGGCAACAAGTTCTTCTCCATTTGCTGCTGTATTTGATAAAATCATGCCTACTGCTCCTGCATCTTTCACCACCTGGCCCTTTTGGACTCTTGGACTAATACCACGGTCACATATCACAATCTTTCCAGAAACAATATGTGGATTCAGAGTTCCTTCCAAGCACAGAGAACTTGGATCAGGACTGCTAGAGTTAGCACCCATGTAAACCAGAGGATATTGCCTTTTTGTCAAAAGATTCCTCCGGCCTTTATAGAGTGAAACTCCAGTTACAGTTCTGCCGGTTCCCAGGTTGACGATGGCGGGAAAATCTCTATCCATTGTGCTGGCGCCAACTGTGGTTATCCATGGCGATACGTTTGTGAGGCTGGCAGGGTCAGGTCCTCCATTTCCAGCCGAGCATGAAACAAAAATACCCATCTCCATCGCCCCAAAAGCTGCTATGGACAAGCTATCACGATAGTAAGAAGAAACCCCACCACCCAAAGATATTGATAGTACATTCACTCCGTCAGCCACTGCCCTATCAATTGCAGACATAATGTCTGAGCTGAAACACCCTCCAGCCCAGCAGACCTTGTAGGCAGCAATTCTAGCACCAGGTGCCATTCCTCTTGCTATTCCATAAGCGTAGCCCAACAGATTTGCTCCATGCACAGGAGAGCCAGCAACAGTAGCTGCTGTGTGAGTTCCATGACCATCTTGATCTCTTGGGGATTTATACTCATTTTGCTCATTGATTTTTCCAGTAGTAGCTTCATATCCCTTGTAAAATGCTCTTGCTCCGACAATTTTTCTATTGCAATGGTGTTCTTCAAAACCTCGGCCTGTCTCACATGTTCCTTTCCAATAAGCAGGCACTGGAGTCATGCCTTTGTCATTGAAGCTTTCACTTTCTGGCCAAATCCCCGTGTCTAGCACTCCCACTACAACATCATGGTCTGCAATTTTTTGAGACCAGACACTTGTGCTTACTTCTGGTTCTAGCCCAAGGAACACGGGGCTTCTAGTGGTGTGTAGTTGATAGATAGTCTCCGGGAATATAGCCAGTACACCATCTGCCTCCTCTAGCCTCTCGGCTTCTTCTTCACTTAACTTGGCAGCAAACCCATGAAAAGCAGCCTGATAGCTATAAATTATTCTCTCTTGACGGCCTGCATTGGCTTCATTTTCGGAATTAGACAATGCTGATTTTACTTGCGAGGAGTACCATTCAAGGTGATTAGAGAAGGATTCTGGCTTTGCATGCTTATCCATCTGAATAATGTAAGTCTTTCTGGTGAATGGATTCTTTGAGGTGAGGACAACATTGAAGGCCAGATAGCTTGTTAGGATGAAAAACAGCCATTTTACATTGTTTCCAGGCATTATTGGTTAAGAAATTTGCTATAGGATGGCAAAGAAGATGAAAGCTGGAGAGAAAATTTCAGTGGAGACGGTGGATTGAGGCTTGAAATATCGGAGATAGAGGGGACGTTTACAATGTCCTATTGTGCAGGTAATTATGGAGGTAGTTGTTTCATGAATGCCAATTGGAGAAAGGAAAGCAGGCTGGTGGCAGAATTTATTAATTTGGTTATGGTCCTCCTGTTTTTCTCATTGACATTGTTAATGGGTTCAATTCTACCGGTGCTTGTGATCTTAGCAAATCGCTCTCAACAGGTCACAGCAAAGCAAGAATGAAATTCTGATGGTGAAAATTATTTTTGGTTTAGTGAGTCGTTAGCATGAATCTTGATTCTTGAAATTGTGGAAAGGAGTCATGGTCTTATGTACGCTGAATCCTTAATTGCTGATGGGGTCTTTGTACGCTAGGATCTTATCATGTGGTTCCTACACTAACAGGAAGCATGTACTACTACTGGTATCTTACTAAATTTAACTTGTGCTTATTTCATTGTTTTTGGGTTTTATTAGTATAAAATGAATCTATGTTTGAGATTGTTAGAAATGTTTTAATGTCGATAAATTTATTTGAAAATTTATAATCTTATTACTCTTTCGATGTTTCTTAGGTGTAATATACATATAAAGTTTTGCAATAAATGTAACATGGGTAAAGATTGATCACTTGGCTCGAGATACCATGTGAGGAAAGTTGAAAGTGAACTCTCGTAGACAATAATAAAGATCCTTTCTTTTTTCATTTAAAGACACAGAATTCAGAAGCAACGCTTTATCTGGGAAAAGAAAAGAACAAACAATATAATATTCTAGCAAAAATGACTTCACTATTCGGAAGTGTTTTACTTTTCTAATCCTCTTTAGAAGTTTAATTTGGTGGACTTTAGAATGCCGGTGAATTGATATGCTTCTCTATTAATATAGCATTAAGCAAATTTCTATACAGTAAAGCAGTGGCTATGGACCTCATCATAGAATTAAATGATTTACAACAATATGAAAATGACCCTCCAATCGAGAGAGGAATTTGCATTGGACCATCTTATTAGTTTTGGTTGCCTTTTCTTTTCTTATTTATTTTTTTGGTTTTGTGGTCGAAGATAAAATTTGGATAAATTATAATATCTCAAATTAAAAGTATGTAAGAATATAATACTTAATTTTTAATTTATAATATAAAATTTTTAAATTTTTAATTTAAGTGATATCAAGCTTCAATAACATTCAATAATTCCAACAATTCAAATTATATAAATAAAAATTCAAAAATGCTACACGACTCAAATTGAGCCAGCTCAAAATGGCATATTGGTTATTACATTGAAATTTATTACCGTTTTATCCTTTTAAGATATAAGCCATTTAGGGTGACTGTGAGCCATTTAGCTCATTTATAAGCCATTTAGCTCATTTATAAGCCACTTAACTATAAAGTCTGTTCATTTAATATCTACTTACCTACAACATTTATAAGCCACTTAACTACAACATTTTTCAATGTGAAATTAATACATTTGCAGCTGTTGGAACTCTAAAAATTGAAAGCTTCCATGAAAACTCTTTATGACTATAACTACTTCATGACTTATGGAGATGAATAACCTTCCTTCTTCCATTCATCTAACGTTCATATCCTACTGTACTCTCAAAATATGAGGGTCACAAGCAATAGAAGAAAAGAAAAATTTTATGTTGTCTTCCATGGTCTTCAACCTGGGATTTACACCTCATGGCAAGAATGCGCCCCACATGTTATTGGTGTAAGCAGGAGCTTGTACAAATCATATGACACAATGGAGGAGGCCTTGCATGCATTCAATCATGCTAACAATCTGCCTATGAATTCATATCGTGGTGGTGATGGAATGTCTCTTGTTGCTTCATCTGGAATCTCAACAACTTTGGGTAATGAAGAGCCATGTCAACAATATCTTTCGACAATCAATATGGAGTCAAAGAAATCCTTAATGTTTGGAAAGGAAGACCCACGTGAAGAATCTCCTTCAATAAGTAATCTGCAGTTAAGAAATATGGAGTCCAAAAAATTGGATTATAGTGCTTTTTTCTACGGATTTGTTGCTGGGATCATTTTGGGGGTTTTATTCGGATGTTACTTGATGTAGTTTATAGTGACTGGAAAAAAATGAAATGATTACCCTTTTGATGTGTTATCTTAAAGCCTAATGTATATATTAGTAGATTTAAATTATGAAATTGTTTTGGTGGATTAAAGATTTTGTCATGATATTTTTCTCATTTTCTAGAAATATTTAATTGTGGTATGACTTCCTTAAATTTAAAATATCTGCAAAAATTTTGCAAATTGTGTTTCTTTATTTTTTTTTACAATCAAAATGATTTGAATTACAATGCCAAAGAAGCATAGGAGATTATAAGACAATTCAAAATTGCTTGCATAAAATGAAGCAAGTTACAAGGAAAACAATTGTAAAAAAAAAATATGATAGCCACGTTTGAAGGATCACCTTACTAATCTTTCTTGTTGAATCATGGAGGGCTATAGCTTTTAGATTTTAAGGTCTTAGTTTTATATTTACATATAACATTTAGAGTTTCAAATCTTTATCTTTATAAAACATAATCATTTTTCGTGTTTGAGCAAAATAAGACATTATTTAACACAACATGGAACATAGCTCTTCATTAACAAAAAAGTTAACACAAAAACAACACAAATGAAATATGATAATAGAGAAACATGACAAGGGAATAAGATAAACAAGATAACAAGCTAATTTTTGAAACATAACCATAGATAACAAAACATATCCACGAAACATAGAATTAGAAAACAAATCCTTTCCATAGCTTCACACAAGACGCCAACTTGACACATTCTTCATTCAGCATGAGGTAATGACTCAACAGGGTAATGATTGAGCAGATCTTTGAGGTATCGAGATGATAATAACATTGTTGTCATTGTTTGTTGAATTTCCATTTGTTTGAGGCAACTGAAGGAAGATATCATAAGACTTCAAGAGTGGTGGCTCATCCAATAAGGTAGCAGTGATGTATTCCTTACCCATATCAAGAACCAATCTTTTCAGTAGCTGATTCACTTCGGTTTTTAGCTCTTCCAACTGTTGCTTAGTGCTATTGTACATTGTTTCCAGCGTTGCCGGAGATGCAGGCAAGTTAATGGACCTCCTAATCCTTCTCTGTGGTGTTGTATCCATGGGAAAGAATTGAGCTAATGAATGTAATTAGATTGATACCACTAAACTCAGTTAATCTCCATATATATATGTTGAACGTGGAGACTTTTACATTGGGAATGAATGTTTCATTGTTT